>NW_016828141.1:234156-310296 GCF_001698545.2 Rhinopithecus bieti
ATTGATGGAACGTACCTCAAAATAATAAGAGCTATTTATGACAAACCCACAGCTAATATCATACTGAATGGACAAAAACTGGAAAAATTCCCTTTGAAAACTGGCACAAGACAGGGATGCCCTCTCTCACCACTCCTATTCAACATAGTGTTGGAAGTTCTGGCCAGGGCATTCAGGCAGGAGAAAGAAATAAAGGGTATTCAAATAGGAAAAGAAGAAGTCAAATTGTCCTTGTTTGCAGATGAAATGATTGTATATTTAGAAAACCCCATTGTCTCAGCCCCAAATCTCCTTAACCTGATAATCAACATTAGCTATGTCTCAGGATACAAAATCAACGTGCAAAAATCACAAGCATTCTTATACACCAGTAACAAACAAACAGAGAGCCAGATCATGAGTGAGCTCTCATTCACAATTGCTTCAAAGAGAATAAAATACCTAGGAATCCAACTTACAAAGGATGTGAAGGACCTCTTCAAGGAGAACTACAAACCACTGCTCAAGGAAATAAGAGAGGACACAAACAAATGGAAGAACATTCCATACTCATGGATAGGAAGAATCAATATCGTGAAAATGGCCACACTACCCAAGGTAATTTATAGATTCAACACCATCCCCATCAAGTTACCAATGACTTTATTCACAGAATTGGAAAAAACTGCTTTAAAGTTCATATGGAACCAAAAAAGAGCCTGCATTGCCAAGACAATCCTAAGTCAAAAGAACAAAGCTGGAGGCATCACGCTACCTGACTTCAAACTATACTACAAGGCTACATTAACCAAAACAGCATGGTACTGTTACCAAAGACATATAGACCAATGGAACAGAACAGAGCCCTCAGAAATAATACAACACATCTACAACCATCTGATCTTTGACAAATCTGACAAAAACAGGAAATGGGGAAAGGATCCCCTATTTAATAAATGGTGGTGGGAAAACTGGCTAGCCATATGTAGAAAGCTGTAACTGGATCCCTTCTTTACACTTTATACAAAAATTAATTCAAGATGGATTAAACACTCAAGTGTTAGACCTAAAAACCATAAAAACCCTAGAAGAAAACCTAGGCAATACTATTCAGGCCATAGGTATGGGCAAGGGCTGCATGAGTAAAACACCAAAAGCAATGGCAACAAAAGCCAAAATTGACAAATGGGATCTAATTAAAGAGCTTCTGCACCGCAAAAGAAACTACCCACTGAGTGAAGAGGCAATGGGCAGAATGGGAGAAAATTTTTGCAATCTACCCATCTGACAAAGGGCTAATATCCAGAATCTACAAAGAACTTCAACAAATTTACAAGAAAAAAATCAAACAACCCCATCAAAAAGTGGGCAAAGGATATGAACAAACACTTTTCAAAAGAAGACATTTATGCAGCCAACAGACACATGAAAAAATGCTCATTATCACTGATCATCAGAGAAATGCTAATCAAAACCACAATGAGATAACATCTCACACCAGTTAGAATGGCGATCATTAAAAAGTCAGGAAACAACAGGTGCTGGAGAGGATGTGGAGAAATAGGAATGTTTTTACACTGTTGGGGGGAGTGTAAACTAGTTCAACCATTGTGGAAGACAGTGTGGCGATTTCTTAAGCATCTAGAACTAGAGATACCATTTGACCCATCAATTCCATTGCTGGGTATATACCCAAAGGATTATAAATCATTCTACCATAAAGACACATGCACATGTATGTTTATTGCGGCACTATTCACAATAGCAAAGACTTGGAACCAACCCAAATGTCCATCAGTGATAGACTGGATTAAGAAAATGTGGCATATATACACCATGGAATACTATGCAGCCATAAAAACGGATGAATTCATGTCCTTTGTAGGGTCATGGATGAAACTGGAAACCCTCATTCTCAGCAAACTATCGCAAGGACAGAAAACCAAATACTGCATGTTTTCATTCATAAGTGGGAATTGAACAGTGAGAACACTTGGACACAGGAAGGGGAACATCACACACCGGGGCCTGTCATGGGGTGGGGGGAGGGGGGAGGGATAGTATTAGGAGAAATACCTAATGTAAATGACGAATCAATGGGTGCAGCAAACCAACACAGCACATGTATACATCTCTAACAAACTTGCACATTGGTTGTGCACATGTACCTTAGAACTTAAGGTATTAAAAAAAAAAAAAAAAAGAAAGTAAACATCACATAATATGATAGTACATTGAGGACAACAGCTCAAGCTTAAATTAAGTTGTAGATCCCAGCACTCATACATGTCTGACTATGTCTGACAGACTGGTAGTGTAGCTCCCAGAAGTTTATTGGCATGAAGGATTGATGACTCTTCTGAGAGAAAATTCGTCTTAAGTAGAGATGGAATCAGAAAAGTTCAAATCAATATCCAAGCTTCAGTCAACAGGGGGAAAGAAAAAGCTCTGAAGACTGCCTGGTAGCTGCAATTCAGATTCATCCTAGGGATAGAGGAGCAAAGAATACAAACTCCCTTCTCTATGTGACTTGCATATTTCCATTTTAAGTCTTACAAACTATCAGGGTGTGAGGCAGAACAGGAGACAGTATCTCTAATAGAGTTAAGGAAATCTCACTAAAAAATTCTACAGTAGGAGAGAAGGAAAGCTGTGAACACCAGGTGGCAGCAAGATTTATTTATGAAGTCACATGAGACATGTCTGAGATTTCTAGAAATAAATGAGTCACTGGCGAAGGAAGCGGGTTGGAGAAAGAGCCTCTAATGTCACTGATAATGTTTCTCCATTTGTCTGGTGGGACTTTGGGAAACTCAGCTTCTAACAATAATAGCAGATGGGGTTAGGAAGTTAGGGCTAATGAGCTCCTTTTGTTCATAAATTATTAATTAATTCATTTTCTGAACTGTATCAAGGAGTGGATTAACAATGAGATTTTCCAAAGGTGGGTATTTTTTATGCTTTAAATTTACATATGACAGCTTTGCCTATTACAATCCTGACACATTTTAGTCATGCTCATGGATTTCATCATTTAAAAGATGAAGGAACTATGAGAATCAGCAAAATGGTCATGCAGCAGCATGGTGGTCAAAAACAGACTGCTTGGAGTTAGAGCTCAGTTGGTGACTGGTCTTGTCACTTAACAGTTTTGTGACCCATCTGACTTAAGAAGAATATCATGATGTTGCTTATTTCATTACATTGCTGTGAAGACTACAAGAAATAAGACATTTCAAACATGCTAGATTTATAATAAATAATAAAATCTCAAGTCCAAAATGTTAAAATTATCTATATGGTATACTGCCTCCTATGAAATCTTTTCCTTCCTCTCTCTAAAGTCTTGGCACAACTCCTAAAAATAGATGATGTCTATTTCCCCCTTGAACCTGGGCTGGCCTTGTGACTTGCCTTAACTAATAAATAGAATGGCTATGCCAGTTCTAAGGCTAGGTCATAAGAGGCCTGGTACCATCGGCTCCAATCATTTTTGAATCCACTCAAATTTCAAGAAGCTCAGCTAGACTACTGAATTATGAAAGATCATGTGGAAGAAGCTGGTTTCAAGCTATTTCAGCCACCCAGATAAAGCCACAGACTTAAGCAGAACCCCAGCTGAGCTCACAGCTGAATGCAGCTTAGTGACCCAGCTGACATGTGGAACACAAGAACCACTCAGCTGAGCACAGTCAACGCACAATTATTTAATACATAATCATGAGAAATAACAAATTTGTAGTTTTAACAGTCTAAGGTTTGGGGTAGCTTGTTATACCTCAGTACATAAGTGAAACACTATATGAGGCCATGTATGATCTTTCCCTGTCAATATCTGTAATCTTAACTTTCAGCCCTCTCCCCTTCATGCACACTACTCTAGTAACTCTGATCTTTTCAATTCTCAAATATAACCTGGGGCACAGGATCTTTACATATGCTGCCTTCTTTACCTGGACCATGCTGCCAGAGGCCCCTCCACCACCCATTCCACATACTATCTGTCCCCCTTTTCTCTAAGTAACTCCTACTTATCCTTGTGGTCTCAGGAATCTAGAGTAGTCTTTCTAGTTCCTAGACTAATTCAGTTGCTTGTCATTTACTCTTATACAAGCTTTTTTTTTCTTGCTTTCTTTCTTTATAGCACTTTCTATAATTATAATTACTTGGGTATTATTTGTTTAATATCTGCCTTTCTTCCAGCCTAAAAATTTACTGAAGGCACTCAGCACAATTTCTGGCATCTAGAAGATGCTCAATACTTATTTCTTGAATTGATGAACCAATAGGTTGGTTGCAATAGAGCCAAGAGCAAAACTGTGTCTCTTGCCTCATACGTTAGTATTCTTGTCCTTGTAATTTACCATCCTCCTCTCCATTTGTGGGAAATCAGTGTGAAGTTTTACTGGGGAATATCTTTTGCATTTTAAATCCAGGATATGAATGGATGCCATTTTTAGAGGAGGAGGTTTTAGAAAGATTAACACAGCCAAAACCAATACAGGACTTTTATATTAGTTACCAGCGTCTCCTTCTCTAAGATCCTCAGATTATTCCATAATTCTTATTTACAAAGCTTTATTCCCCACAGGAAACCAGAAAGATAATAATTCTTAACTAGAAAAATAGGGACCTGGCAATTCCAGTGGAGCAGACCATTATTCAATGAAGAGTACTCAGGAGGTAAGACAGAGCAGAGTCAGTAGACTTAGTCCCAGCCACAAGGGCTTATTCCACCCCAGAACTTGCTGACAAAATGTCATCAAGCTTCATAATAATTGAGCTCTAATTCAATTACTTAATGTAAGTTTAAACTAAGTCACATTATTTAATCTTTTTTTTTTTTTTTAGCTCAGTTCCACATATGGACAATGGGCTAATTACTTTCTATTTACTTCCTAAGGTAATTATAATGATTAAAGTACTTCGTAAAATGTAAACCATAATTTAAATATATAGTATCACACAAAATATTTTTTAATCAAATACAATAAAATTTTCTTGTGCAAACGAGGTATCTCTTTCTGATGTAAAAGATGGAGGCTGAGAAAATACATCCAGAAGCAAATATCCAATGGATGTGCAGGCTGGTGCAATGCAGAAATCTCACTTACATTTTGGTCCACGTAAGGGATGTTTGCTAGAATTGCACAGGCCACAGCCTGAGGTTCTTTACATAGTGGCCCCCTGTGGGATTCAGGTAGTATATTTGTGAAATTCCTTCCACCGAGTAACATCAATGAGATTTCAGAACCCAGATGCCCACAGGTGGCATTAAATTCCACTCTTATCTAGGAAAGACTGCAGTTGACTTCCCTAACTTCAGAGACCTATACTCCAGCCAGCAGGAGGAGAGATAAGCTGTAGATGGTCACATCAGAAAACCTATATACTGAATCTTTTTGTTTCTTCCTGAGGGGGGCAGGTTTAAAGTCATGGACACATAGCTCTAACAGCTCAGTTGGGTTGCTCACACTGAGAGAGATGCAGACTAACAGAACTTGAGTAAAAAAGAAAACCTCAGAGAAAGTGACTCATGGTAGTTTCCTTGTCTGCAGACAGTTCACTCTTCTGTGCCTCAGGCTCTTACAACACTTTATACTTCTGTGTACAACTTCTCACAAATGGACATGAATCATAGTTCTGTGTGTGTTTGTTTCCCAAGGGATAGTAAGAGACTTGAGGCCAGCAACTTTTCTTGTTCATCTCAGGGTGACTCAAATGTAATGGGCCTCCTTGAGTCAGCCCTGAACTCACCCCAGTTCATTTTAAGACTAATACCATAGTTATATAGCAAAGTGAAAGCAAAACAAAACTAATCAAAGGATACAATGTTTACAAATATGTGATAGTCCAGGTTTCTGCTATTTTTTAAAAGCCCCGATCATGTCACAAAAGTCTACTTAAGGATGATTATAGCCAAAAACAAATTGATATTTACAAGCAAACACATGTTGATGCTGGTTTCATTCTGTCTCCTGCCTATTCTGTTTTGATGTCAGCTTGAAATATTTAGAGGATGACAACGACAAAAAACAAAGGCCCTGGACTTACTGGACAGTTATAGATAGGTCAGTAATGCTGCTTCTGTGTGGGAAAGCTGGCAATAATGGGATTAGACACGCCAGTTCCATTTGCAGAAGTCTAGTTCTTAAACAAGTGACTCGAATCCTTTGTTCTGTCACTGCATGGAAGTCAATGTGCGTGTGTCTGTTCTCCCTGTATGTTGATTTCTCTTTGACAGAAACTCATTATGAGAGACACCTACTTAGGTGGAAGCTCATTTGGAATTCACTAAATAGCCAGCTCTAGTCAGTATGGGGAGAAAGGAAAATGGCTTTGGACAGGAATAAATCCTTCAACAGAAACTTTTGGTATTCTCTTTCTGGTGAGACTCTGGGGAGTAACAAAATTAGGTGGTGAGTAGTTTCAGAAAAGGAGGACCTCAAGCAATTAGGCATCTCTTAGAAAGATGACTACATAGACCTGTGGTATAAGGATAGAGTCTTTTCTTATAAGACTTTTTTTATCTGGTGTAGGGACAGCTAATTTGCTCTGAATATTTTTAAGTCCACTTTCTAGGCTGATGTTATCCATTTGGTATAGATTTGCCACTTATATATTGAGAGAAGGTTTCTTATTGACACATCAAAGCAAACTTCTCCTTGTTCAACATAGTATATTGAACCAATCGAAATAGTTGTGAAATATAAAGTGTTTGTTCATACTTTAATGGTAAGCAGTGCTGGATACACACACACACACACTCACACACACACACATATATTCACACATATATACACATATGCACACACACATATATATTGCTTTATATTTATATATACACATGTTTAGATTGTATATGTTATTTATTACACTGTTAAACATTACTTACATATTTCTGGTTAATGATGTCTAATACATACTTGGTATCATGTTAAAAATTATTTTTAAAAAACTGAATTATGTTAATTTAGTCATATGCTATCCTGAGAAGTAAAAAAGTACATATTTCTCAGACAATTTATCCATACACACGGGCAATATGTTTATTTCCAGTGTTAACTGATTCCTCAACTATTGCAGTAGTGGTATCTTTCTGAAATTTTATCTTACTTTCTGAGTGTGTTAAGTTGGCCTAATTGTGAGACATATTCATTTTAAAAAGTAATGCTAATCTGGATGCTGCCACCATGAGGTGGGAGGTTGGGAAAAAAGAGAATATACTTCAAATTATCTTTATGGAAAAGTTAGTTGAGTATAACATGAGGAAACAGCATGTATTAAAGAACAAGGCAAAATCTTTCAGAATAAAATCCTCTTGGTGCAATCTTTTTGAAATTGGTTCAATCTTCTTTACATTTCTGTTGCAAATGCTATTATGGAAAGATGTTCGGTGGTCATGGGCCAGTGATTACAGAGATTGAGTGCGGGGGTAATAAATAAGTGAATTTTGTGGTTTTTAAAAATGTATATTTTACTTGGAAGCATGAGCTTTTGAAAACTAAACTGCTTTAAAATATAAAATATGTAATCAAATACAAATTCTTGTCAGAAAAGTGTTGCTCAACAAATAGTACCTGTTTGTACTGATAAGCAGGGTAGTAAGAGTTCTTTAGATACCATCATGCACTTACTTGATGGGAAAGTATGGAAATCATACCAAAAAATCTGAAAATAAAGGTTATCAGGTTGCTTAAAGTTGTTTAGGTGAGAATCTAGCTTGGATCATAAAACAGTTAATCAGATGGTTTTAGTATTCCTGGCAGGCTGAAAATCCTGAAAAGAAAGATAATCTGGAGAACTGGGTACAGGTGGTAGTGCACCGCTTATAGTCACATATACACAGGAGGATTGCTTGAGCTCAGGAATTCAACACCAATTTGCACAACATGGGAGGGTGCATGGGCGGAGAAAGACAATCCTACGAAAGAAACTAAATTTACACACAAAAAGGGACATTCTGCCAGAGTGTTTTGTTTTTTGTGGGGTTCTCCCAGAAGGAGATCTCAGCCAAGGATTTGAGTGTGGATAGTTTATTTATGAACTGATCTCAATAACCATTGGTAGAGAAGGAAAGGTAGTCAATGGAGTTTTCATTATTAGGCAAATTTCCACTGTGGGGAACAGGAGCCTGATTCTACTGGGTAATATTAGGAACCCAGGTAAAACACAGGTCCTAGAGTCATCCCACCCCGGTGCAAGGGAGCTGGGTATTCATACACAAGTCCTCGCTGGTCTCTGGGTGAGTGTTGCTCCCAGAGTCATTAATTTCTTAGCATTTCCAGCTTGCCACATGGAGGCACAAACCATGCTCTGGTGGCAAGAGGCCCTCAAGCAAACACTTGCAGGTGCTGGCAGCTGGGAGCCTCAAATGGTAAGAAAAAGAAGCATTGGTGGAACACTGACAACATTTGCTGTACAGCGTAACTGGCTATTCTGAATGAAATGAAAAAAGAATGATTTGCCTAAGTCCCTATATATAGATATTAAAAAGCAAGTAAAAAAAAAAAAACAAAAATAAATATAAACTCCACAAATACCAAAAGACCTACCCTAGGAAATTTGAGATATGTGTGTAAGATACTACACTACACATTTACATCCTACAGACTATGACAGCAAGGATTTTTCTTATACCAACAGGTAGATTAAGCCGCTACCTCTGTAGTCTGATTTGAGAACAGAAAGGTCCATAAACCAAAATATTTCCTCTATTTCCCCCCTTCCACTATTTAAAATGCTTCCCTTTGAGATTTGTTACTTTGTGTGAGCTATATTACACTGCGTGTGTGTGTGTGTTTATAACACAAATATGCGTATCTATGCACATAAATGTGTTCATGGATGTGGGGGGCAAATGTATTAACAATTTCTGGCAAGTTTATTTATTAATTAGCTCTCTTTATGAAAAGGACAGAGAAAGTGTTACTTTTAAAGGGAAAAGGTAGTTCCTTTCCCCTCCCTTAAAGGGAAAACAGAAAAGTTTACAAATCCCATGTTCTAAACCCAAACCAAAGGCAAAGGTGCTGAGTCATTGAGAGCATGTGCTCTGAAAAAGAAAAAAAAAAAGGAAAAAAAAGGAATAAAGGAGGAGGAGAAAGAGAAAGATAGAATAACTCTCTAGACAACACTTACCTATTCCAAAAATTTGTATTGGATACATACGTTTGGTCACAATGACTTGAAGAACTCCAGGTGGCACCATTCTTACAAAATACAAAACGATGGTTCCCCCCCCAGAGTTGTGAAACATGATATCCTTGCATATATGGTTGGGTTAGTTTCCCTTTTGGCTTTAAGTATTACTTCAAAATTAACTAAATTTGATCACATTATTTTTTAAATAAACATATTTAAGTGTCCATGGAAAGCTGAAAGATACTTTGTCAATCAAAACATTTTTTAAAAATTTCATTAGGTGAGCTTTCTATTTAAAGAGAACCTGAACCAGGCATGGTGTCAAGTGTCTGTATCTCAGCTACTTGGGAGGCTGAAGCTGGAGAATCTCTTGAGCTCAGGAGTCCAAGACCAGCCCAGGCAGCATAGCGAGACCCTGTCTATAAAATCAGCCAACCAACCAACCAATCAATCAATTAATCAAAATGAAGGGAATCTGGGGTGCTTTTTTAAAAAAAACAATTATTTGAAAATACAAATTTATCTGATTGGTTTATTCAGATCCTCATGTGCAGTTTTTTATTTTTCATTAAAGCTTAAAGCATTTCTCATATTCACCAATTACCAGCTGTATGGCCTGATAAAGCTCATTTGTCCACTATCAAGCACAGTTTCTCTATCTCACAAATACATTCAACACTTACCTAATTCAAGTGTGTTTGGTATTTCTAGTATTCCTAAAACTATATTTGAAAAACAGAGTTGAATTTAGTGGAAAAGGGTACTACTACTTTATGTTGTTTTCTTCTAATCAGCTAGGCTTCCACAGAGTGGAAGTCTTAAGTAAGAGGAAAAGGATGATTATTATGATAATTACCACTTTTGAAAGATCTCATTTGTAAAGTCTAGTGGCTTATGAGCAGAGACTCTGGCCCTGTCCTCTCCCCAGAATCCAGGAAGTGTCTGGAACACAGTAGGGGCTCAAATTAATTATTTAATTACCTAACTAATTTCACACAATCTTCCCAATAGGAATGTGAAGTAAATATTATTAACCTCATTTTACAGTGGGAAAATTAAAGCTCAGAGAAATTACATAATTATTCCCAAACAGCTGGTAAGTGATAGAAGTCTGTATTTACATACTCTAGGGAGAAAACAAAAAAAAAAACAAAACAACTGTATTTCACTACATATTCTTTCTACCATTTAAAGTACATATATTTTACCATAACTTGCTATAGCTTGTGATTATCTTAACTCAGATGCCTTCTTTTTTTAGGAAATGGGCTAAGGTACTGGCAAAGCTTTATTTAGATGCTCTTAAGCTTTGGCATATTCGTGCTTTAAAAAAAGCACGAACATTCCAAATTCAAGTGAACATACAGGCTGCATCAACAACATATTGGATTTGCAGATAATGAATTTACAAAAAAATGGTGAAAATATTAAAATCATTTCACAGTTGTATGATATTTTGATGTTATCTGTACTACCACTTCTCGGCTCTCCTGCTCTCTTGTATAAATTATCTAACTTCTACATTTTCTATGAAGGCATTTTCATAAAAAAGTTGAACATCCATGTATTTTTAATGAAACAGAGTAGTCTGCTGAAGATGCACAAGGCAACAGTTTTATCTTATTTCATAAGCACACAGATTGATGGAAAAAGGAGAACAAATCATATTCAGAAAAATTCCCCCAGAGAAGCTCAGCAAGATTGGGAATGGTCTCAACAGCACTAAACTACACTGTATGCCCAGTAATCAAGATTTAGCGAATATGCCTGCCTGCCATTTGGGGCTGCTGTTAAATTTGGCTCAGATAATTTTCCATACACTGGCTATGGGCCTTAATTTTCCATCAAGTAGCTAAAACAGATAAATTAAGGTCCAAGGAAAGTAGACTTTTACTTCAAGGTAGTGGTAAATTTAGTACAATAAAGTATAAAGAAGACAGAGGACTTGTTTTTTTTAAAAAAAAAAAAAAAAGCAAATAAAGAGTATGAAGATCATAGATTGGTCAATACTTATGGAAAACATTTCTAATGTTTTGGTTATAAAATTTCTGTTTCTTGGCCGGGCATGGTGGCTCACACCTGTAATCCCAGCACTTTGGGAGGTTGAGACGAGTGGATCACTTGAGGCCAGGAGTTCAAGACCAGCCTGGCCAACATGGCGAAACCCGGTCTCTACTAAAAATACAGAAATGAGCTGGGGCATGGTGGCATGTGCCTGTAATCCCAACTACTTGGGAGGCTGAGGTGAGAGAATTGCTTAAACCCAGGAGGCGGAGGTTGCAGTGAGCTGAGATCATGCCACTGAACTCCAGTCTGGGCAACAGAGCAAGACTCCGTCTCAAAAAAAAAAAAAAAAAAAAAAAAAAAAAAAAAAAAAAAAAAAAAAAACAAAACAAAATAAACAAAAAAACAATAACAACAACAACAAAAAACACATTATTGATTTTGTTAATTTAGAAATTATTCAAGCTAAGAACGTAGAGACATAGATGATAAGATAGACAGGTGGATAAATAAAAAATTAACTTCAATTAACCTGAAAAACTACCAGTTACAATTCTCACATTACTAAATTTTGACTGTACTACAATTTTCAGGATAGAGGCTAAGTCCAAGTTTAATAACAACAAGAAAAGCAGTCCCTGAAATATATCCTTTGGTAAATAAAGATATCCCATGATTTCCAAAATTATAATTTTCTTAAACTATATGGCATTATATAATGAAAACAAAAAAATTACTTTGAAAACCTGTAACATCACAAATCATCAAGTTAAATTTGAATGATATTTATCATGTTTAATAAGACAGAAAGAAGGACTGGATCTCTTCAAGTCAAAATCCTTAATACTGAAGAATTAAAATAATTAGATATTTGATATTATTACATGTGAATTCCAGTTAGGCAATGTTTTACTGTATCTTCCTAAAACAAGTGGTGCTGATATTAACTATATAGCCTTGAGAAGTAGAGGTCATACAAATATTATGGTAAAGAAAATTTTATATAAAATTTTATTTTTCAATTTATTTTAATTTCCTAAAGTCAATGCATAATTATAGAGCTAGGCTCTGAACCTAAGAAAATAGGTACCTTATGAAATTGCTAATATTCAGCCATCCCAAACCCAATAATTTCATATGGTTTACCTAGTACAGAAAATATCACTTATTAATTGTATATACATACATTGAGTATCTGCTATGCAAGAGTTGTTGTGAGGAATACAATGATTAATGAGACAAATAAAAATGCTACTTGCTTATAAATAATTTACAGTATATAAGGATTTACCAGCAAGCATGTGGTAAGCATCATAACAATATGGAGGAAACAGCTATATAGTTAGTTAATGATGCTAAAATAAATTTTTAAAAGGTTTTAAGAAAAATTGAAAAAATTACAAGTCTTGTAGCTAATTTATCTTTGCCACAAGGGAAGAATGCATTATTGAATTTAACTGAATTCAGTTTATTGAACTGAATGCACAGAGCCAAAAATCTCTCACTCCACCAAAAACTAAGAGTCATCACATTGATAATAATTAAAGAACTGATACCATTTTAATATTTCCTATATGCCAGATACTGGACTAAGCACTTTACATATGTTGTCTCACTTAATTCCACAAATTCTATGAAGTAATAAAACATTCTGATGTTATAGATGGGGAAACTAAGGCAAAAAATACAGTAAGTTGACACAAGTCATATGGCAGCTAAGAAACTGCAGAACTGGGATGTGAATCTAATAGTCCTGATTGCCTTTAGGTAAAGTTTCCTAATATTTTGTGCAAAGTACTGCATTTGTGAAATGAATCTAGACTTCAGGTGCAGAGGAGAGGCAGAGATGAAGTATGCAAAACAAATGAAGAATGGGCCAGGATTGATCAGCTACATAATTAGCAGAGCTTGGTGCAAAATGAAAATGCAGGGCTTTGTTTAAAATGGAAAAGAAAAAGTCCATTAAGGGTACTAACAAATACAACTTTTATCCTTTCTTTCTCCCTCTACTTGTTGTGATATTTTTTATTTGCTATGTAATGTTTTACTCTTTCAAGCACAGGGACGCTCCAAGGCAACTGCCAAGCCCTACAGGCATCTGCACCATCCACCCCCTGCAGCAAGACTCTGCACATGTATAATCCACACATGCCTGCACTGTTTCCACCTCCCTCCAGGTGTTGGACCTACATGTTGTGCACTCCAGTCAGAGTTGGGGGAAGTCAAGTTAGGGATCTCCTCTTCCCACAGGCCCACTGAACTGTAGCAATCCATGGTGGAAGCACATATTGCAACCTTTTTGCTGGGATGGCCTGTGTATTTGTATGAGATGAAATGGTGGGCGAGAGGATCTTTCCTGATGATTCTCCCACCAAATGTATCACAGCACTGACAGCTTGGGGCTGGGACAGTAGCCACTATTATCTGACTCTAGATACCGCAGAATTTGCATGCCCATGACCAGGCTCTTGCTGTGGGCAATGGGCAGCAGTGGGTAGCAGGTAGGATCGGGATGGGGAGGTCAGGCTGGAACAGGGCTATGGGTGATTCAGAACCAGTCCTAGAGATGGGGGAAGCAAGAAGAGGAAAGATCACACATGAACCAGGCTTAGAGTAGCTTCATTGTTCCATATGACTCCAGTTATAAAAAATCAAAAGTGAAATTATTAAAACTCTACTAACAGAGACCATAGAGCATTAAACTCTTGGTTACAACCATTCTACCATAGCCATGTTCTGAAAGGAGACAATGGATATTTACATGAAATGCAATATCAGGACTGAGGAAGTCTGAGAGACTGTAGCAAAATGAATGAAATGACCCACAAAAAATCAGAAGCTGTAATGTATTGGTGTTAAGAAGATACTTCCAACAGAGAAAAATCAAGGATTAGAAGACCAGTTGTTCTATAGTAAACAGTTACCTTCTGGTTCAGAGAAGACAGAAATGATTAGAAATCATTTTCTCCAAGAACAGGAAAGAGTTCAGCTTGCCTAGGGGGTGGGGTAAAGTGGTTGATGCGTGTGATGTGTGTGCTGAAGACTGGAGCAGCCCCATGAACAACTGCTACAAATCCAGAAATGTTGTGAGTTAGATCTTCAGTCACTGATTGCTTGAAATCAATTACAGTGTAGATATTTATACCACAGAAATCACTACATTGAAGGTTGCAAAAGTTTATGGCGTGGGAGCATGGAAGAGCCTGATAGTTAAGTTAGCAGTATTTTATTTTGTAGGCAATGGGGAACTTTTCATCTGACCCATGCAATTCTTCATTAAAATGAATCTGACAGCATTATAGATTGTATTGGAGGGGAAACTGACAGAATGAAAATCAGTAGGTCACTGCAATAGACAAAGGCAGAAATAATAGGAGAACAAGAAAGATGTAAGGTACCCCAAAAGAACACATTAATCCATGAGGAAACTGTTAAGATGAATTGCAGTTAGGGATGGAGATGGAAGGGCCCTAAAAAGTATCTCCTGGGTTTAAACTTCAGTACATTAGGGATAAAATGGCCAACCAGATGGATGGTGAAAGGAAGATGAGGAATCAGAAAAGAAAACAGAGGATATCTATCAAATTACTAAATGACTTACCTCTGATAACACTGGAGGAACAAGACCTCTTTTATAAAGAAATTTTAATTCCTGATCATCATTGAAAATCTAGTAGCAATCAATCAATTCACATTGGGTCACTTGATTTGGGAACCTATAACATCTTATTTCCTAACAATGCACAATGTAAACACTGCTATTTGCAAAATCCCCTATAAGGAATAAAGCTAAAGTGTTCAAGGTCAGAGTTGCATTGCTTGCCATCACAAACATTTGTTCATTGACATTTTTTTAACTTGGAAAGTAGTTTGCTGGAGGAAGTATGAAAGAGAATGCAATGAAACATCAATTATCTTGAGTTGTTCAGGGAAGAAGTTTTTCATGTTGCTTTGATTTTCTTTGTAAGGTAACTGAGAAATCAAAACATTTTTCTTCAATCCCTTAGTATTGAAAAGGCTTCTAAATACATCTAGGTTGCTTTCCAGAGTAGTAATATTTAACATTGTAATTCACAAACACATTTTCATTCTCTACCTTTCTAGTTAACAGTCTGTAAATTAAACACATCTTTGTTTCAAAATTAAAATTCAATTTTAATGTGATTTCTGTGGAATTTAAATATAAAAATATATATCTTTATTAAATCTACAAAATATTTTTCCCCTTTCTCTCTTCATAATTTTGCATAAGTCAGACTATATAAGTATGCACATAATGTTGTTTGTTTTATATAGAAATTTCTCATTCCATTTTCTATTATCCCCTAGAACATAGTTCAGGATGAACAAATGATTCTAAGCCAGAAGAGCTAGATGATAAGATCTCTGAGTTCAAGGGATGGATCTGTCCTTTTATCTCCCCTGCATAGATTTGCATCTGTGATTTTGGTACTTTCCATTTTCCCTTATGGAAGTTTTATTTAGAATTCTGATTGTTTTCTAGCTACAAAGCAGTCACAAAGTAAAACATACTCAATTAAAAAAAACAAAAACAAAAATAGCAGTTATGCAGAATAGCCATAATGGGCCACAATTGATAACCAAAATTCTTGTCTATGATAAACAACGCATTTAAAGTTATGTTGACCTGGAGCACAGCAAACACATGGGTAAATGCATTTAAGGCAATGATGGGATTACTAGTTATGGCTGGAAACTACTCAGAGACTGAAAAGTCCAGTTGGTATCAATTTTCTCAAGCAAAGAAAATCATAAATTAAGAAAGGTGCAATCGCAATGTGTCAATATCAAAATGTTTACACTAAAGCTGAATATTCATAGATTGAAAGTCATATTGCAAGATTTAGTTTGAAAGAATTTGAAAACAATCAGTCCATAAAAGACCCAATAAATCTTATAAATACAAATAGAGCAATAAAATTATTCATTGGAAAAACCAAACGTGGGAAAAGGCCCTAAGCACATTTAAATTAGAAAACAAATTTATCCAGTGTTCTAGCTTCACTTACTCAAAAAAATCCCTCTTTATATGCACTCATTATAACAGAAAAATTCTAGTTTATCCTTGATATCCTCAGCAGAATTCACACCTTAAGGTTCATGTCCTAGGAACTTAATAAATATTAATACAGGTCTTTGAGCTTTCTGGATCTTCAAGGAAGTTTGTATTATTTATGCAGGCAGCTAGGACATGTTTGACATGTCAAGAGAAATAGATAGCTTTTTTTGAAGTAGGGTGTTCTCTATGTTGGCACAAAGAAGAATCTTTAGGGGGAAACTGTGGGTTGGGCAGGACACTGTAAAGCTATGAAGACCTTCCTCATAGAGAGATAATGATAGACAGAACAGGGGAAGAAATGCCTCCCAAAATGCCAAGACTGAATATTTTCAGTATCCTATAGATGAAAAAAGAAATTTGGATAAATTGAAGTAAATAGTAATATTTATTCTTCAATATATTATCTATTAATCTATTTCTCTTCGCCACAAACGATGATGCCATGCTTCTTACTGTTCTCACATCAAAGATAAATTCTTCTGGTTTTCAAGCCATTTTGTAAGAAGGCCATATTTTCCCCCACCTCCAGCCATCTCAGTGCTCCATCATGCCCTCTGCTCTAGTTGGCATTTCATCCTAACTATCTCATGGGCAACCATGGTGGTTGCTACTTTCACTTTTGTTCTCTTCTCCTGGAAAGCTGCCTGCTTCCTACTCAGGAATCAAATCCCATCTTTGTATGAGTCTTCCTTGCTTACTCCAATATTGCCAAGTTTTTCTAAATTCTGACCACCTACACTGCAGAACCATATAACACAATTCAACTGATAGACATTCTCCATTCCATTTTCCTTCCACAAAATTACCTAAGCACCAGTAAGTTATTTACTAGTCACTGGTTCATACAGGCCATGAGTAAGTGATGACAAACAAAATCCAAAACCCAATGAATTTATACGTGAAGTCAAGGGTAAGATACAAATGAAACCATACTTTAAATTTTATTTTTTAAATAAAATGTAACTAAATTGTTGTGTGTGTTTGTCAACTTTTTGTTACCCTCTCAAGTTCTTAGAGGACAGAGATCTTAGATCTTTATTACTTTACGTCTTTCTGATTCAAATATTAGAATTCTTCCAATTCAGTATTCACTCTACATATCATTTTCTTAACATTATCAGAAAAGGGTACTCATCTAGAATTCCCCCTCTTGTCTCCTTTCAGCTCCAACCCCAATTTTGCTAATTATCTGATTTTCAGTTCACAGGCTATATCACCTCCAACAGTTACCCAAGCTGGGCAGTTTCCTAGACTCCTTCCTTTTTCCCTTGCTTCCCCCATATTTAACTCATTCACCATGGCCAGTTGATTTAACTTCCTAAGTCTTTCTCCAATCCATCTGTGTATTTCCATTTCCACTGCCCTGGCCTAGGATTATGCCTTTGTCATTTCTCTCCTGATCAATCACACCACCTTTACTCCCCTCCCTTCCATCTCTTCTCTACACTGTTTGAGAGTGATTTTTATTAAATACACATCAAACTATATCCTTTGCCTGCTTAAATTTTCTGATGGCTACAGATATGCCTTTTAAATAGAACCAGTTATTTAGCATGGAACATAAGGTCCTTCATGCACTGTTCCACTACTTCCCTCTCCAGTGTACTTCCTACCTGCCTTTATAGTCTCAATATTCAGAAATGTTTAAGTTCTTGAAACTCTCAAGAAACATTACATGCAATCTACTTCTCTGCCTAGAATAATTTTTCCTCTCCTCTGTACTTTTTAGGCGACTTAATGAATTAAACATTGAACACAAGTAGAGCGTATGGTTTTCTACAAGAAGTCTCCTCTGAGCTCATCCGATTCTTCATCCCTCAATAAAATCTCTAGAGTCGGTTAAGTACCCTTTAATGACACCATTTTATACACCTCCATTATGAAACTCTAAAGTAATTGTCTGTCTTCCCCATTAGACTGAGGTTTTGGGGATAGAGAGTTCCTTAAGGAAAAATGCCGTGTTTTACTCCATCTTTGTAAACCTGTATCAAAGCACATTTCCTGGTAGTATGAAGGAAGTTTTCAGGAACACTGAATGAATGCACAGACTAAGTATTCAAATACTTCTTGGTTGAAGCTGACACCAAGTTCTTTGAAGAAGAAACAGAATTTATGGTATTTTATATGTCTAAGAAGAAAAATATTAAGATTCACTCCATTACAAAAGTGAAGATGTTTTAAATTACTGTACCTCATGGGCAGAAATAAATATATCAACTTACCAGCAACTTCTCCATTGGTAAATTGATAAAGCAGAAATCTCACCATCAATTAGAAAATCCAGAAATTATCTGGGGTATTTCATTTATCTCTTTTAAGCTTTCTATTACAGAAAGCTTTAAGTTAATAGTAGATACTTTAAAATATTCATCATTCCTATCTGATGTCATAATTATGCTGGACTTCAAAAGAATTATGTTTAGCAATATTTCTTTCATTCTTTCCAGGGATGGCAAATGCTAATGTCTCTTTAAATTACAGATTGACATATATATCTATGGTTTCAAATGCAGTCCTATATGATCTATATACCATTCTGTGATTTGATTATTTAAATGAGAATGCTTATCCTAACTTTCTAATACTATGTAAATTATATTTCAGAAAATTACTTCATATTTAAATTAATGATGAAATTTATTATACAAATTTGTACATTTAGAATGTTTAAATTAATATATCTCATAAGCAAAAATAAGCGACGATGTTTTCATATGAATACAACATATGAGTCAATAATTATTTTAATTAAATCCTGTAGGTTCTTTACAAAGATTAACAGAACATAAGCTCACACTTGAATGATCACGTGACTCAAGAAAAATCCCTGGGATAACAATACATATAACTGAGAATGAAATAATATACACATTTCAACATTGAAAAATTCTGATACAATGCTGATCTTATTTAATCTCTATATTTATGTTCTATATTCCTATAAAATGCCTTTATTTAAAAGTAATGATTATTATATATTTTAAAATTCAAATAAAGTAATACAGAAAGAAAAGAAGAAATGCTTACAAATAAATTTTAGTCAAAAATTCACTCACTGGAAATCAGATATTTTCCCTTAGCACAAGTTATACCAAACCATTCCTGAGTACTCTGACCTGAGTGCCAGTCAAGAGGTAGTGAGAGGGTATATCCAAGCATGTACATTACTTTAACTGCAGTTTTAATGCCATTAAAAATATATGCATAGACTCAATTGAAAAGATCTTTCAACAATACTCTAAATGCAATTACATAATTACATTTTTTTTCTAATATAAGGCAGATTCAGGAATGGAAAGGTCAGAGGAAAAGAGAAATGAAGTCTTATGTGCTTATTAGTTTCTTAAATTTATAATTTTTCATACTCATCACAATGAAAATAATGCTTAATGCCTTCAAAAGAACAGTATACATAGAAAGAAGAAAAATATTCTTCACTATTACAAAAGTTTATTAATGCTTTGCTGTAAATTATACCTATGTTGTAAAATTATAAAATTGCCAATAAACACTCTCTGATGGTGAGTTTAATTAGATAAGAATATGTAATGGTAACAAAGTCATAATTAAGCTTTTATGTAATTGAACTAATTTCATCATGAGGTTATTTTACTAAGGGTATACAGAACAATAGCATTTTGAAAACAGTATTTTTGACATATGCATCTTTAATGATTAGATTTTGAAGAAATACAAGTATTCTCTGATATTCAGCAACACTAAGAGTTATTTCTAAATTTCTCTGAGAATGTGAAATCCTTCTATAATTCATCAGTGTAGCTGGTATACAATATAAATGTTCTGCCTTTAACAAAATTCAACTTTCATTTATATTCCATAATTTTCCTGGCCCAAGACAATTATCAAGAGCATACCTTAATTGATTTATAACTTCATAATCTGCAAGAAAGAATGAGGTGACATAAAAAAATTCTCCTGTTGATAAATAAATACTTAATATTGGGATTTACGGAACATAAATATCAAGTTGAAGTCAAGACAACTATTTTCCAGGCAGATGTGAATGTACAAACAACAATTTATTCCAAAATATTTATTTCACTCACCCTAAATGAATGATGCAGAGATAAGTGATTGATCTGAAACATATTGTTGCTAGAGATATAAACTTTCTGTTCAGACACCAGCATGTCATAATGCCCAACCTACCATAAATATACCCAATCTTCTAGTTTCACTTCAACTTCTAGGAAAATGCCATATTTTAAATGAGTACGCTTGGGTAAAATATGTATCTGTTTAATGGAACATAAAAAACGTTTTAACATGAAATGTTCTGAAAGGGATTTGAGACAAAATACATTATCTTGAAATTACTATGTGAAAGTCAACAGATTACCTTAAATGTGATATACTGTGTTGGGTACTATCTAACTCAGTACATTCCAAATTTTTTAAAATTATCATCACACACGTAGAATACAACATTTATCAACACATAGAGTAGATGTACAAATCTGCTTCTAGAGAAAGGCAACTGGCCCAGAGCTCCAGCTACTCTGATGGCCACGGGAACCAATAACTCAATATACCTCACATGTGCAGCCTATTATAGCACATTCCATGGGAAGGTTTGATCATAGTAGTAGGAAATAGTTTCATGCCTCTTGCCAACTCAACCAGTTAGTAGAGATGTCTTTAGTGTAGGGTGAATATCTTATCCTTGTTTGCAGAAGACATTTCCATCTTATAACTGGAAGTCCTGTGTCCCAGGAATCATGTTCAGTTCCAGGAAAACTGTGGTAGTTGGTCACCCTAATCCAATGGGATGCTGGGAAGGATGCTGACATTGCATCCAGGATCAGTTGGAAAGAAATGACATTGGTTTAGGGATACAGTGGACATGTGAGTCTCCTTCTTGTGTGCCAGCTAAATCCTTTCCATGTGGATTAGAATACAGGAAATTGTTGATAAGCAGAGATGCAAAAAGAGCTGAAGGATAGAGTTGAAACTAAACGTGAAAGAAATATAAAGGGACCATCTTAGTCCATTTTGTGCTCCTATGGCAGGACATTTGAGCCTGGGTAATTTATAAGGAACAGAGATTTATTTATTACAGTTCTGGAGGTTGAGAAGTACAAGATTGAGGGGCCATATTTAGTGAGGGCCTTCTTGCTCTACCATCTCATGGTGGAAGGGCAAAGAAAGGGTGAGAGAGAGTAGGATATGGAATTTACAGCCTCAAGTTCTCATAAACTAAACATCTCCCATTAGGCCCCACTTTTCAACTCTGTTGCACTGGGTATTAAATTTCCAACATATGTTTTGGGGGGACACATTCATACCAAACCATAACAATGATTTAAAGAATAAAGGCAAGAAAATTAAGGAGGAATTTGAGATTGGTGGCACAAAGGAATAAGAAATGAAAAGTGCGTTAAAATATGATTTAAGCATAGGCAGTATAAGAAATGGAAACAAAGACCGTCAACAAGAGACAAGTATTTTTGAAATTGAGCCAGGTGAACACTGTTAATATAGAGATTGCTTAAAGAATCCCACCTTGGTCCATTCTTGCTGGGCAATATGAGATGCACCAGTGGACCATTATAGCCCTTAACTTCCCTATATTGCTTTCTAGAAAGTTAACTAATTAACTGGTTAATTATCTAGGGAACCATGATATCAGGGTCATCATCTGGATTAGCATGAGATACTCTGGGGGTACATGCTTGATTCCTACTGATTTATCTGGGCAGAGCAAGGAATGATGAAAAAATATGGGAGTGGCATGCATTAGAGAAATGGTAGAAAGATAAAGAGAAAAGAGGATATGGGATTTATAATCTCAGATCCCTCCAAATCAACAAGACACCTGATCTTCAATATAGGGCTAAAATTTATGTGCTATCAGTAATATAATGAAAATGTCAGTGACGTTATATTGATTATTTTGATGATATTTGAGCACTTACATAGGCCAGGCACCGTAACATAGGATTTACATACATCTCATTTATTGCTATAGTCAGAATACAGCCACCCATATTGCTATAGAAATACACATGTTTAAGATTGAGAGTGGCAGGAGGCAGACAAATTCCTAGGCAGACCAAAATAGGTCCCCAGTGAAACCCAACCTTGAAGTCAAAGACAGCATAAAGCCTGAAAACTGAGCTGCCAGTTCTGGGTAGAGTCTATAACCAGGGACCTTCCTTGATGCCTTTTAACCAGTTGGATGGTGCTTTTTTCCAAGCCCATCCATGGACCAATCAGCATGCACTCCCCCATTCTGAGCCCATAAAAACCCCAGACTCAGCCACACTTGGGGCTACCGACTTTCGAGCCCCTTCTCACACAGACGGTTACCCACTTCGGGTCCCCTCTTGTTGTCAAGAATTTTTCTGTTGCTCAATAAAATTCTTCCCTGACTGGCTCACTCTCTGGTGTTTGTGTAACCTCATTCTTCTTGGTCGTGGGACAAGAAGCTGGAACCCACCAAATGGTGGGTGTGAAAAGTGCTGTAACACTGTAACCCTCCCTCCCACTTGCCAAACAACAGGGGAGAAAAAGCTGCTGGGCACCACAAGCTCCCGTTCACTGAGCTGTGGGCAGCAGGACTAAATGAGCTGTGACATGCACCTGTTTGCCATGCTATGGGCAGTGGGAACAAATGAGCTGTAACATGAAAGAGCTATAACATGAATGAGCTGTAACATGCCCCCCTCCCCTGTTGTTTGCCACACTGCAGGCAGCGAGAATGAGAGAGAGCTATAACATTTCTTGGGGGCTTAAACCTTGGGACTCCCTAGACAAGAGCTGTAACACCCTTTGGGGCTCTGTGGTTGCTGGCATCTCCCAGTTTGTGGATGCCACCACATTCCCTTCACCTAGATGCCAGCACCCAACATGAAAACCACCTGCCACATGCATGGCTCAGATGCCCAGATCAGGACCGGTAGCATGAGCCAAGTGCAGCCTGCTGGGCCAAGTGGGTTGAGCGAGCCCAGCAGGCTTGGGCAAAACCCGGGCAGAGGCACCACCTGCCATGGAGATTTCTGGCTGGCAAAGCAGCACTGAAAAGATCCTGTGTCAAGATGACAACAGAAACACTTTTGTGTAAATATATAATTGAGTAAAAAATTTCATGATTTGTTATTCAAAATCACTATAGTTGTCATAAACAACTCACAAAGACTTCTATTTTTAAAGTAGGAAGTATATATTCTATTACTTGTAATTCTATAGCTAATTTTCTATATTGGAGACATTTATGAAAAAGATATAGGAGCTGCTGTAAGGCATGGATCTGACTAGTTGTCATTATTACAAAATGACAAAACAGAATGATTTACTTAAGACTGCAAACCAAAGAAAGCACTAAAAGAAACCAGTGTAACAGACCTGGGTATTTCTGATGAAAAAAATTATAGTTCTAATAAATATGAAAATAGCAACAACTTCAATGATTTTTTTTTTTATAACTACCTGCTGTGGGAGAATGGCATAAACCCGGGAAGCGGAGCTTGCAGTGAGCTGAGATCCAGCCACTGCACTCCAGCCTGGGTGACAGAGCGAGACTCTGTCTCAAAAAAAAAAAAAAAAAAAAAAAAAAAAAAACAACTACCTGCTGTGTTACAGTGCTGAGAAAGACATTGCTGGAATAGAGAAGTAGCAAGCAATTACATTTTATAACATCTGTGATCCAACTTGAAGCAAAACTCTATCCAAGTTGACAAATGTTACTACATAAATTCTATTTTTCCACCCTTACTGACTTTTTCCATAAGACAGTGAATTTGAGCTTAGACAGCAGTCTTTGTTTAAGCATATGAGCTCAGATAACAGACTGACTGGGTTTGAATGCTTGCCACTTAACTTTGCAGCTGTGTGATGTTAAATGAGTACCAAAGCTCCCTCACCTGTAAAATGGGTATACTTTTTTTTTAACTCATAAAATGCTATAAAAATATTGGTAAAAGGGCTTAGCTCATTTGCTAGGTGTGTAGTGAGTACCCAACACGTGTGATACATGAATGAATTCCTGCTCTGAAGAGATTTCTTTCACTTTTCATATTTTTGTTTTTAGCCATCACTTTGGTTCTTTGAAATTTACCCCAGCTTTCTATTCAGCTACTGAGTTGAATCATTACTCAGACCCTCCCTGCTCCAAAGTCTTTCCTTACACGCTTTCCATGATTCTGCCTCCTCTTGCTTTGGCCCAAGTTATCAGATCTGCCTATCCTTGCTTCCAATTCTAATCTCTGAACTGGGTATTTTTGCCAGGTTCAACAAAGTCCTTATTTCTATTTCTTTTAAAAAAATCCACAAATACATCATCCCTCAGCAAACTTTCATCCCCAAGAGAGTTGTAACTGAATGGGGCTTTAGGGCACGATGTGATGGGTAGAGGTAGGGGTAGTACTGTTGGTGTAACCCTTAGTGATGCTCACCAAGTAGTTCAGACTTTTCATGTTCTAGGCAAATGGGGGCACTGTACTCCCCCGCCCTGTTTTGAAACTGGGTATGGCCATGTGACTTGTTTTGGCCAAGAATATATGGACAGAAATAACTTGTGTCACTTCCTTCTGAGCAGAAGTTTTAAGAACCAGTAAGTGATTCACCACACTCTCTCTTTTCTGCTGACACAGCCCGCCTCTGGTGATATTCCAGATAAAAGGCTGTTCTTTCAGGTTGGATCCTAGCTTGAAGACAACATGAAGTAAAGAACCACAAAGGACAGATGAGCGACAAATAGGTGTTTTTAATTTAAGCCATAAACTTTGAGGCTCTTTTTTCGACAGTATAAGCTCACCTTTCTTGACTGAAATAAAAGTCTCATGATTAAGAGCACACCTATTCAAACCCCAGCTCTACTGCCTAGTATATGTATGCCTTTAGGGTACTTATATACCCTATTTTTGGATGACTTGAAGAAATTTACTTTCCCTATGTCTGCCTCAACTTTCACATCCCAGTATACAGGGATGACACTAGTACCTAATTCATCTGGAATAAGGAATAAAAAGGTGTTACATGTAACATACACAGAACTATATATGATTAGTATTTGCTATATGCCAGTGGCTAACAGGGCCCACAAAGAAAATATCCCTGATCTAAGGATCTTAAAATGTGGTAGGAGAAATAAAGCGTATATGAAAATTACCAAACCTCGCAATGAAAAGTATTGGAACAGAGATTCAAGCAAACTATAGTGGGATGTTAAAGAAGAGAAATTTTTTGCATGGAAAATTGAACACATGGTGGGCAGTATGGGATTTTTAATGGACCTTGAGAAATGAAGTTTTGAAAAGTAAAGATAAAAGGGATTGGGGAGTAGGGTGGTAAGAACATTTCAGATGATAAAATTAGCATGCTGTAATTGCCATGTGCATTTGTGTAAGAATATCTGTGGTAGAGTGTTAATTTGGCATGTAATATTCAATTCTTTGTTCATATGTTAGGGTTTCTTTTTCTTTCTTTTTTTCTTTTCTTTTTCTTTCTTTCTTTCTTTCTTTTTTTTTTTTTTTGATGTGGTCAAGATCAGGTCAAAGGCTGCATCTATTTTTTTTAAGTATGTCTTCTCCTAATGTAGTGAAACACATAAAGGGGGAATTTAACAGGCTCTGTTGAAGATAAAAAACATAAAGATCTCTTACTCTCTTCACATGAAGAAAAAAAGAAAAAGGTTTGAGGTGCTATTGAAAGTTTTAACTATTTACCTGAGTTTAATACCTTAGCACCAGCCATGTTTGCACAGGTGTGGGTGTATATAATGTCTATAATTCTACGTGGAATCTGAGTCTTTGAAGGGAGCCCACTTCAGGGCTCCTGAACATCTGTGTAAATACACATTTGAATGCCAATTTAAAGGGAATCAAATTTATGCATTTAAACCAACCTTAGGTCATTACCCAAATCCCCAATTCAACATCTCACATCAGAAATATTCCTTTCCCATGGTCCTTATCACTTTCTCAAATAAGCAGGAGCTTTTGTTCTATCAAGCAGGCCTCACTGGGAGTTGAGACAAGTGCAGTGTTACAGATACCCACTGATGGCAGCTCCTTGGGAAGCAAGGAGAAAAATCAAAGGAATATTAAAGGCAGAGGTGGAGCCAGGAGAGAAATTGTTTGCCTACTGAGATTAAAGACCATCGAATCCATTAGAATTAGTGATTCAGGGAAAAAGTGTTTAAAGCATAATGGGAAAAGCCTGTAGCCCATAGCAGTTTTGAAAGTGCCTTTACTTAGTTAAAACTTGAAGCTCTTTGAAAGTAAGAAGGCCTTTTGAAGCTACCTCCTTCACCATCTGTGGCACCACACGTGGAATATGGCAGGCACACAATAAATGTTTGTTTGCTAATAAACACACAGGTACACAAATGTACAGGCACGTGAAAGGACCGTATGGTACCAGTTACAACATGACACTATAGATGTAAAGTGTTTTAGTGGGGTTATTTTTTTAGAGTCTTCAATATGTTCATGAATGGCTAGGGATTCAAGGATGCTCAAATCAAAGCACATTTATATTTTGCTCAGATTGTAAGAAAATCCTGAACTTTATTCAGGTAATAACTAGGACAATATATATAATTTTCCTTTTATGCCATAAATCTGAGTATTCTTCAAGCTGGATCTTCCCACCTTTAAATGCACACAGGCTTCTCATTAATTCGGACCAGTGTTCAAAACAACACAGGGAATCTAGGTAATAGCATCTGTACATTTTATTTTCCTCAGCACTAAAATAAAGTTACTTTTCTGCTTAGCATGTTTTCACCATCCTTCAGGGTAGGGGAACAGTGCTTACAATGACGTTCTTTCCATTGACTTCATAAACTCCCTAACCAGTATGTGCCCTGAATGCATTTACATTTTGCTACCTTTGAAGAGAAGTAAAAAACATTGAGAGGAAAAAGACTTAGAAATCTGACTGACTCTAAAGAAAAAGCCTTTAAGTACACCTTTAAACGTTTTAATAAGCAGTTTACTTCCCTTCCGCTGATTGCCCTGGAAAAAAATAAAATAAAATAACACCCAAACAAAGCCAGGATTGATTAGTTCTCCTTCCCCATTCCCAACTGCTGTTCACTCAGCAGGAAAAAGAAAATCACAGTATAGGACTCAGAATCTTATTCATTAGCATGTGTGGCCCTTCCTGGTGGGTAGTCTACTTTCTCCACAGCCCCCTCTATCAGCCTTTGCTGAAATCTGAAAGGGGGAGATTCTGAAGTCCTCGAGCAGGTGTCTACCCTGGCATCAAAAGAGATAACAGATGTAAAAAAAGGATTTGAGAATAGTAACACATACTCAAGAAACATTATTATTAGAATTAGTTGTTCACATGTTAAAGGTATTAACTATTGTTATTATACAGTGTTAATCTTTTCTGAATAAGGCAATCCATCAGAAGAAAGACTACTCTGGCTCAAGGCATTCTTAATGTGTCTAGCTCTTCAACTTCACTGGAAAGAGAAATATGCAAAGAAGCAAATCAACTTCACCCCCAAAATAATCAAATGAAATATGAAAATTAATTAAAGATGACATGTAAAAAGGCTGAACTATGTTACAATTGTGAGTATGACCATCAGAAGAACACCCAGTCACAACTGAAGTTGCGGCAGCAGTAAAGGCTGTCCAAGCCCTTTATTTTTTCTTTCTTTGTGTGTGTGTGTGTGTGTGTGTGTGTGTGTGTGTGTGTGTGTGTATGTGAGACGGAGTCTCGCTCTGTCACCCAGGCTGGAGTGCAGAGGCACAATCTCAGCTCACTGCAACCTCCGCCTCCCAGGTTCACGCCATTCTCCTGCCTCAGCCTCTCGAGTAGCTGGGACTACAGGCACCCGCCACCACGCCCAGCTAATTTTCTGTATTTTTAGCAGAGACGGGGTTTCACTGTGTTAGCCAGGATGGTCTCAATCTCCTGAGCTCGTGATCCTCCTGCCTCGGCCTCTAAGGTGCTGGGATTACAGGTGTGAGCCACCATGCCCGGCCATGTCCAAGCCTTTTCTTTGTGGCAAATGTCGTAAGCTCTTCACTTACAATATTAATACTTTGTTATATCATTACTATAGCCTTATGAAATGGATTCTCTTACAATGGCCACCTTACAAAAGAGGAAACTAGGTCAAAAAAAGGTTTAAGTTAACATCAGCAAAATTCTCACACCTAACAACTGCTGGGGTAAGAATTTGAACCCCCACAGCCCAAAGAACTGCTAACTCTATGGCTTCCCATGCAAAATTAGCAAACGGCTTTGCAGTGAATAGCAACAAATATTTGTTATGTGACTTCAAGGATATTTACATCTTTGCCTAACTAGAAAATGGCAGAGTAGAATTCTAACCTGGGGTAGTTGGCTGAATAATGGCCTCCCAAAGATGTCTATGTCGTAATCCCAGAACCTGTTACCTTATATGGAACAAAGGGACTTTGTGGATGTGATTAAGACTTTTGAGATAGGCGGATTGTCCTGGATTATATGGGTGGACTCTAAATGTAACTGCAAGGGTCCTCATGGGAGAAAAGCAATGACTCCATAATTGTCCTTATGGGTCAATGGGGGAGAAGGTGGTGATGTAACAATGGGAGCAGAGATTGAAGGGATGTGACCAGAAGCTAAGGGATGCTGACAGCATCTAAAAGCTGGAAGAGACAAGGAACACATCTTCCCTGGAGACTCTGGAAGGAACCATCCCAGCTGGAACCTTTATTTTTAGCACTTTATGACATACTTTGGATTTCTTCCCTCCAGAACTGTAAAATAATAATTTGTTTTCTTGAGCCAACAAGTTTGTAGTAATTTGTTACAGCAGTAGTAGGAAGTGAATACACCTTGGATTTCTCTGTTTCGTTTTGTTTCCAATAAAAGCTTTTTTCTTGAATATAAAACTGACAGGAATTTACTTTGTTGATGGTCTACGTTTTAGTATTTTCTAAGTAGCAGAACTAAAATTCCCTCAGGAAATCCCTTAGTCCAGAGACAATTGGTCACCTATTTTTAAGTGAGAACATCATAAATGGAAAGAAAAATGAGGTCCCTTAAATAGGAGACAACAATTTGTTGTCTGGGATTTAGAAGCAAATTCAATTTCATGCTTGCAAAATGACTTGCTTGAACTGAGAGAATGA
Organism: Rhinopithecus bieti; assembly: GCF_001698545.2. Lineage (NCBI taxonomy): Eukaryota > Metazoa > Chordata > Mammalia > Primates > Cercopithecidae > Rhinopithecus > Rhinopithecus bieti. The sequence goes on from NW_016828141.1 coordinate 263,461, forward strand.
TTGTGCTGGACATAAAAGTAATTGCATTCCTCACACCAGAACACAGCAGTCACAGTTCACACAGAGTAGAGCGGCAGTTCAATTAAACTGAACTTGATAAAACCATGAGGTAAAACCATGAGGTAAAACCTTGAGGTAAAACCATGAGGACTACTATGTAATTATTAAACTCAATGTTAAGATCACTGTTGAGGAAATGTGTCTTCCTCTCTCTAACTCTTCACCAGCAAGAATATCTCCAGTTACTCTAGAATAGAAAATCAGATTGTCTGATATAAAACACACTATCTCAGAAACAGACCAGATGAGTGACAGGGGACAAGTCATGACTCAATCAAGTCTTGCCTGATACTTTAATTTAGGCTCAGAGATTGAGAGTATAGCAGGATCCTTTGAAATAAGTCTAAGCTATTACCATTTTTCTTACTCTGACAAACAGTGTGCTATTAAAAGTTACAGGAATAATAACCCTTTACAACATTATGCTGAATGATTAATTCAAATCACCGAATTGCACTATTTAAGAAACCAATTTATTATTTGCTGTAGTTGCTTTAAAATTGTTTTAATACTCATCCACTTTGCAGTAATCTAAATTTGTCAGGCACACTGCTATTTTCCTCCTCCCTTCCCAGTTCTCTCATCTATTTAAGCCACATATATGCACTCTGTTTAGCTGCTGGTGGGCGCAAGTACTTCACTCAGTATATATATTTTTTGCACATTTTCTTGCACATTTATATTTATTTTCTCAATTTATAAACTCGTACCAAAATGATTTTTTAAAACAGTGAGATTTTAATGGGGAAACATTTTGTTTCTCCTCTACCACCCCAGATTACACTAACTTTAGTTTGGTGTACATCCTCCTAGACTTTTCTCTAAGCATATATAAACTAATTCATGCTTATGTAGGTGTCAGGTTCTTTCTTACATATTTTTGGCAACTGTTTCTTCTTTTTTTCTCACTTAACTTTAGAACAAGGTTGTCTTTTCATTTAGTACATAGAGATCTGCCTTGTGATTTTTATAATGGTTGTGTTATATTTCACAGCACATAATTTATGTTACCATTCCTCCATTGACTAAAATACTGGTTATTTCCAATTTATTGCTAACACAGTAAATTCTCCAGAGTGACATTACCCTGTTAATTATGCCTTCTTTACTACTGGGTGACAGACAAGTATTGCCCCATCCCCAAACACTACATAGAGATATCAATGTAATCAGATGTTCTTATCCGATTTGGCTTCTCAATGAGCTGGTTCTATTCAAGATGTTTTTTGTCTTTCTTTTCATTTTAGAAAATCCCAGTAGGTCAAATCAAAAAGAGAAGAGTATTCTACCTTAATAAAAATGCCTGCTACACAGAGAGAGGTTAATAATGCCTGTTGACCAAATGACTGAGTGACCATGACTTATGTATCACATTTTAAAGTTAAATTTATTCACCAATTATGATCCCCATTAATGAATACCCAAACTTCTATATAGAGGGGCCAGGAAGTATTGGCATCTGACTTCCAAAATACTGTACATTGGAACATTTAGTAAAAACAATTGCTGTTTTTTGAAATGAAAACAATTTTGCAAGTCTGCATTTTACCACTTGCTGGTTGAACAATTTTAAAAAAAAATTGGAAAAAAAAGGATAAACGCTTAAAACAGCAAACTTACAAACACCCACAAAATGGCAATAAAAGACCAGTGTGTGATTAGATAACCAGCTGTGGAAAAGTGTTTAGTATAGTAGCGGCTGCTTCACTCCCAAATCAGCCTTTTCCTTGAGATTTTTACAATGCCCAGACCACACATTTGGCAATAAATATATATGATGCCTGCCTGCAGAGCACAGATATAAAATGCCAAATCCCATGAAATAGCATATAGTTATTTAGTATTTTGAAAGGTTATTGTTTTCTTTGCAAACATACTTAAGCTACTACTGCTAACATTCAGGAAGACACTGCTGTCTGCTAAAGAATTATCAGTCTAAGGAAAAGTCTTCCAAGGATGTTAAAGTACACAGTGTACTAATAGACAATTGAAAATGTTATAAAATATACTTCTCCATGTGTGCTATGATTATAATGAGTGTTTTATTTTTCCTTGACATTTGCTTATTCTGCAGGTGTTTTCATTTATGCAAACATATTCCTGCAGTCTAACCACACATAGCAGATGCCAAACACTGATTTTTCATTTGGGATTTGGATATGTCTTTGTAATTTTGTTTCCATTTTGAGGTTTAGGCACACATAGAATATTCATTTACTATCCATTGTACACGATTTAGAATAGTTTCTGGCACATAATAGATGCCCAAGAAATAAACACTAAATAAATATGAAAGCATCACGTCAGTACTGTGGTGGGATACGTAGATGATGTATTAGAAAGAACCCTTGACTAGTTCTTTCTCTGTTCTAGAGAGGCAGTATGATTTGAAACAAGATACCAGATATCACTAGCTCTTACTTTCATCTATCATCTATAAAACATAATATATCACCATGTTTTGTATATGTGTACACCAGTTTGAGGGAGTTTAGTGTAGGGAGGGAAGTCTAGATTATATATTTTCCTTAGGCTTCAAAATACTTAAGAGTTTAAAAGCTAATGTGCCAGTCTTAGAGGAACTGATAAAATCATAAACTATTTTATAAAAACTAATCTAGAAAAAACACTTCTCTCTCTCTCTCTCTCTTTTTTTTTTTTTTTTTTGAGATGGAGTCTCGCTCTGTCCGCCTGGCTGGAGTGCAGTGGCTGGGAAATCTCAGCTTCAACTCAAGCTCCGCCTCCCGGGTTTTAACCGCCATTCTCCCTGCCCTCAGCCCTCCCCCAGGTTAGCTGGTACTACAGGCCGCCGCCACCGGCCGGCGCGTCGCCGGCTAGTTTTTTTTTTGTAATTTCTTTTAAGTAGAGACGGGTTCCTTCAACCCCGGTGTTAGCCAGGATGGTTCTGGGATCTCCTTGGACCTCGTGAGTCCGCCCTCTCGGCCCTCCCAAAGTGCTGGGATTACAGGCTTGAGCCACCGCGCCCGGCCAGCACTTCTCTTTTTATACTTAAATGCATTTAAATTAAAATATCTAGGGACATATAAAAGCAAAGTTACTCAAGTTCATAAACATCTGAAATACATAATTTTGTGGTGCCAGACAACGAGAAGTTGTCTGATTAAACTCATGGATCAAAGTACTTGTTCTTTATTTCCTCACAATTTAGAAAACTGGTGGATTTTTAGTTTATACTGTATATATGCAGTATTCTTATATATGCTCATGCATATAGGCTGAACCACAAGGAATAATAACAAGGACAGGCTTTGGATCAGGAAGACTTGAGTTTCACTTTTGGCTCAGATACTCACCAACTATGTGAACTCCAGTTCTTTCATCTCTAATATGTACATGTCACCAGCTACCACATGGAGCTGCTATGTTTTAGAGTTCAACTGCTTAGTTATATGTTACCAATACAGTACATATATATTTTCTCTCTATATATGTGTGTGTATATATATATACACACCAATTATGATCACACACATACACACACACACACACAACCTGTTGGAGATAAAACAGTATTAGGCAAATCTAGGTTGTTATGTATATATACATTATATATGATCTATATATATCTTAGGTTTGCATAAACATATATATAACATATATATGTTATATATAACTTAGATTTGCCTAAACTTATATATATAACATATATAAATATATACAAATCTAAGTTTTATCTATATAACTTAGATTTGCCTAGTTATATATATAAAACATACATGTTATACATATAACTTAGATTTGCCTAAAGTTTTATATATAACATATATAAACATATATATAAGTTTTATCTATATAATTTAGATTTGCCTAAACATTGTTTTTTTCTCCAACATGCTAAAATAATAAATAGTCTACCAATATGGTTGCATAAATCAAAGATGGTAGGTGCCTGAAACATGTGTCTATGTCTTTCTATACCTTGACCATGGCAGGCATCACTAATTGATCATGGCAGTCTTTGCTACTAAGGTCACAAAAGCCTGCAGAATCCTTCTCAAGATAGCCCTCCTGGTAGGTCCTACTAATTGAATGGACTAGCTCTTACCATGAAATTTATTTGCAACCTTGGTATCTGTGTAACAAAATGTACATGAATGTCCAGAACATTATCAGCATCTCAACTGAGTTCCTTCATATCCAGAAGAGCATTACACTGGAGAAAAATGTCAAAGCATTTTAAGCATACCTGCTACTCATTCTTACTAAAATTTATAGTGAGAATGAAGAAAAACTGCTATTCTAAATCTTGACATTTTAATAGTTCTTTAAAATTAATTTTGGAATAGGTAATACATTTACATGAATCAAAGAAATAATGTAAAAAATAAATACACAGAGAAGTCTTGACCCTGGCTCATCACCTCCATAGACCCTATTGCCCTACTTCCCCATAGGGAAGCATTTGTCATTCTCAACACTGTTGATGGTTTTGGCTGGATGATTCTATTTCGTGGGGTGTGGGAGGTTGTCCTGTGCATTTAAGGATGCTTACTAGCACAATGGGCCAACACACACTAGAGGCCGGTAGCAAAAACCCCACCCACAAACCCCACTTGCAGTACTGAAAAATATCTCAAGACATTGCTAAATGTCTCCCAGTTGAGAACCTCTGACCTAAATAAAGGTAACTATTTTTATTATTATTTATCTTTCCAGTCCTTTTTTATGCAAATGTAAGCAAACAGGGATACATGCTGTGAATTTCTCCTCTTTCTTATTCAGAAGGTAGCATACTACCTTTTGCTACCTTTTCCTGGTTATCTATTAACAGCTATATAGTATTCCATAGTTTATTTAATCTCCTACTGATGTGTTTTTGGGTTGTCTTGAAAGCACTGAAATACTGAAATAAACATCCCTGCACATTTGTCATTTTGTAGGGGCATGAGTGTACCTTTAGGATAAATTGTCAGAAGTAGGATTGCTAGATTAAAGGTAAAAACCTATAAAGCATTTGGGATCTTGTCAGATTCCCCTCCATTACAGCCTTTTATTCATTTTTACTTACATCTAAAATGCATGAGAATACCTGTTTCCTCTCAACATTGTCAAAGAGTATGTTATCATAGTTGGAATGTTTACCAATCTAAAAGGTGAGAAATAGTATAACACTATAGTGTTAAGTTTGCATTTTTCTTATCATGAATGAGGTTATCTTTTATATGTTTGAAAACTGTCTGCTTTCTGTTGGTTCATGACCTTTGCCCATTTTTCTGTTAGGCTGTAGGTATGTTTTCTTTATTTCAAGAAACTTTACATATTAAGGAGATAGTTCTTTGTGATATGTAATGCAAATGTTTTCCCTCAGTTTATTATTGGCCTTCTGGTCTTACTCTTACTGATGCGTACCTCCCTTTTTCCATGCAAATATACTATATAACTTCATACTAGCGCGTAAATACACGTAATCATAGCTACATCATATAACATTTTATAATATATACCGATACAATAATATCATAATCTACATTACTACAATATACCTAATATATATTTTATATATTTTTTTATTGTAACATGGACCAGACACTGTGGCTCATGCCTGTAATCCCAGCATTTTTGGAAGGCCGAGGCAGGTGGATCATCTGAGGCCAGGAATTTGTGACCAGCCTGGCCAATATGGTGAAACCCCATCTCTACTAAAAATACAAAAATTAGCTTGGCATGGTGGCAGATGCCTGTAATCCCAGCTACTTGGGAGGCTGAGGCAGGAGAATCGCTTGAACCTGGGAGGCAGAGTTTGCAGTGAGCCGAGATCGTGTCATTGCACTCCAGCCTGGGTGACAAGAGCAAAACTTCATCTCAAAAAAATATATATATTGGAATGTACTCAAATTTATGCTATTAAGGTACAATCAGAGAGCTCTTCTTGGCTTCAAGATTATAAAACAAGTGAACAATGCTTTCTTCTATTAATTTTTATTTGATTTTTATTTGATTGTTACACTTTTAAATCCTTGATCTATTTGAAATTCATTCTGGTGTACACTGTGAGGTATTGTTCAACATTTTCTCTTTCCAAATGACTAGACTGTTTTTCCAACTCATTTTATTAAAACATCTACGTTGATTCCACTGATGGGGCTATGTCTGGACTTTCTAGTTTGTGTCCTTGATCTTTTTTTAAAAAAACTCCTAAAATTCTATATGCTTAAGGCTCCATCAAACCTGAGTCTGCCCCTGTTTGAATGTGATAAGTTTGTAAGTTAGGTTTCTAAAGGCATATTTGTATATAAAAGAAGTGATAATATCATTATATCATTTAAATGTAAATCTGAAGAATTTTAAAAGTATGACAATAACCAACATGAAATATCAGGTAAGAAGAGAATTCGGTGATTATTAAATTCAATTGTTTGGAGAATAACATGGTTGTATTGAGGTAGAGTGCAAAACAAGACTGGAAAGGGACTTTGGTATAAAATTAATAGGCCATTGGATAGAAGAGATCTCTGGATCACTCCAGAAAAAAGTGCAATGGATTCAAGGAAAACAAATCTGAGTACTCAGGTAAGAATGATATCCAGAGAGAGATGAGGAAACATAACTTTGGGTGAATCAAGACCAGAAATAAAAAATTTACAGAAAGAAGGAGGAAAAATCCATATTCATTGAGTACACCTTGATATTCATTTAATCACTTAATACCCATTTTATGGCTGACCATTCTAAGGCTTTTTCAAATGGTTAGGTAACTCCCCAGATTATTTTCTTTACTGTGTGGCAGAAATAAAATTCAAACTCATGTCTTTTTGGCTCCAAGTACAATGTTCTTTTCCTTACATACTAACTAAAAAGAATAAAAGCAGAGGTGGGTTAAAGAATGGGAAAATGATATACGGAACAGGGTTTTGGTAGCATTAGAAGGCAAAGATCATTAAGTAAGCATAATTGGATCAAGCAGAAAATAGATATTTTTAGAAATAAAAAGAAGCATTAGCTAGTTTGAGGATAAAGTTGCTTAGTGCTATAAACACTACAAAATACAGGACCTAAACTATGGTTTTGAAGTTTAAAAATATTACAAGTTTTCTAGCAATAAAATGATATCATGAGATCAACATTTAAGAACTGGTAGTCTTACTGGAAGAGAGAGAACAAGAACAAGGTGAAATCAGAGAAAGAGAAAGTATTAAAAAAAAAAAACTATATAAATGCAAACCATAGATTCTTTGCTTAAAGAAAATATACACATAGGCTGAGAAGTGGCTTGTACCTATAATCCCAGCACTTTGAAAGATTGAGTCAGGAAGATCACTTGAGGTCACAAGTTCATGACCAGCCTGGGCAATATAGTGAGATCTCGTTTCTACTAAATTATAAAAATATAACACACACACACACACACAGAGAGAGAGAGAGAGAGAGAGAGAGAGAGAGAGACAGAATTAATAGAACTCCACTTCCTGATGATCTTCTGTCTCTAGGAAATAATTCTACATTCATATGAAAACACATCTTACAGAGGTTTAGATGGCATCTGAGAACCAGTAAAGACTGAAAAGCTACATGTCAACATATGAACAGGCTTATAAGAAAACTGTCCAAGTGTTATTGTGCATTTATTTATTTCTCTTTAACCATGATATTGAAAAGAAACAAAAAAGAGGGGTGTGGGAATCATAAAATAGGCTTCTTTTGAAACTAAGGTGTGGAGGTGGAGGTTGTTCTTAATTTCACTAGCTATTTTTTTCTCCATGTTATATCTAGAAATATGTTTATACCAATCCCAAATTCATGTATATCTTAATTTCAATTCGAGTCACACTAATCAGGGCATTTAGAAAAAAATAATAAAAATATCCAACGTGTAATACCTGTTGTAATTAACACATACATCCTTGAAATCTAGCAGGAGGCACACGGTATATCCACTGTTCACTGGGCTGTACTTTGGAATGCTTCCTATTGTTATGTTAGGGAGTCTCCTAGCATTTGGTCCTCTGATTATTATTTGCCAAAGCAACACTGCTGAAAGCCTAAGGAAATTTAGAGGAACACAGATGTAGGTAAGTAGTAAATACTTCTAAAAACCATGAAACATCATGGACAGAAGAGTATATTTAATGTATATTAACTTGAAAAAAGTGCTTTAGACAAGAGAATAGAGTTCAGATCTCTCTCTTTCTCTCTGTCTTTTTTTTTTTTTTTTTTTTTTTTTTTGAGACAGAGTCTCGAGTCTCTCTATGTTGCCCAGGCTGGCCTCAAACTCCTGGGTTCAAGCACCTCAGCCTCCCTGACCACTGGGACTACAGGCGTGCACTACCATACTCAACTTAGAGATTAGACATTTAACTCACTGTTTTCATGTGTGTGGTGAGGGAGAAGGAAAACACTGTCATTATGATGTTAAATTACAGAATCAGAATTACTAAATTTACTCAATCTAGAGAAAAAAATCATTGTTAAATGTTGTCAATAGATCATTAATTAATATGCTTTATGTATAACAAAATTTTATTTAAATCATTTGGAGAATCATTTGCAATGAGTAATTACATATATTGAACTTCTCATTTTAGATTTTAGTAAGTCATCACATTTAGAGATTAAAAAAAGATTCATTTTCTACTTCAAAAATCATGAAACAGGCTATAATAATCAGCCTCCCTGTCAATCACTCCCTTATTCTGGTAACAAGAAAACTTACTATTTTTTGAGAGATCACAGGTGTATTTGCTTTCAGTTTCAATCATCACTCTTTTTTCATTTGTGGTTTTGAGTGACAAGTAGTAGCATTGTTTAGTTCATAATGGCAGGTAAATTTTAACAAAGTATTTCTACATTGACTAAATTATTTTGGAAATTAGAAATATAATATGTTAGAGTTAGGAGTAGCATCATAGATCATCAGCACCTGCCTTCATTTTAAATATTAAAACCTGAGATTCAGGGATGCCAAGGAATGTGATGCCATTAAATGACATTAATGAGCAGTTGAGCTGCTATTAGAATAAAGCTCTCATGACTGTCTCACCTACCTTCCCCATCCAGCCTCCTACTTGATCTACTTTAATTTTTTAAAGATGCTCTCTGAAGTCAGAATTCATATCACTGATTTTAGCAGTACTGTTGTATATATTTTTATGCTATCTGAAATAATATTACTGCAAATTAATTTATAACCCAATTTCAAGACAGATATTCCCATTCGAGGATCAAATCCATTCACTTACAAAGTGAATAACGTTGTCCAATTAACCTACTTTAAAAAAATGATTCAGTTTAAAGTTGTATCCTCAAAACATCTTCAAGCAATTTAGAGGCAACAGAATTAAATCCCAGCAAAAGCGAATGGATATCTCTGAGGAGAGTGGGCACTGGCATTGATATTTTCTAATATTCACAGGTATTCAGAACAAGCTATCATGTTCCTTGAATACTAACGAATACAGAAACAAGATCAATACACTGTCTATACATATTAATATAGTGGCAAAAAAAGGCAATTAGAAGCCTCTGATCCTTTTGATGGATTGGAGCTGAGCTAAACAAAGGGTTGCAGTATAGATTTAGTAGAATGTCTGCCACTGACCCACTACCATTTTTCTTTTATTTCTTTCATGATGGCGAAGGTCATGATCAATATAGCAGTTGAGTTATGAGGTTATGTTAACATCAATTTATATCATGAAACTCCACCAGAGTTAAACATAAAATCAAGGATTGGTTCAAACTATTAGTTTTCCTTTCTTCGGTTGTTTTCTTGTTTGTTAGTTCTTCATCAGTAGAGCAAAAACAGAAGCAAAACAACAGTTTTCTATTTTGCTCATCAGGTAGTTTTTGGTCTACTAAGGGACGGAGAACCACAACCCATATGAGAAGGTATGGTTGTCTCTATGGACTTTATTAGCAATAATCACAGGCAGAATTTATTCCTAGACATCTTTAACATCTAAACATCTGCTTGGGTAGATGTGGGGGCATTTGGCTGCCCATTTCAGGGGAGCTAGTTCTTATATGATGTTCAAAATTAAGGGTATGCGATTTTGCATTTGCGGTAATAAGACATAAAGGTGAAAAGCAAATGGTAAATACACACTTTTAAAAGCTTTTCTAAGAAACATCCAATCAGACAGAACTGTATCATTCAATTAATATATGTAAATAACTTTCAATAAAGGACAATGTGGGGACCTCAAACATGTACCACTGAGGAACATTTCATCAACTATAAAGTATTATGTATACTGAAGGTAGTATAAAACTAAAATTACCAAGTATGACAACCCCCTGCCAAAAAAAAGCTAGTTTATACATGTGGTAGAGAATTAATCTTATTACAAGAAGGGAGATTATACAGTAAAACACATGTCATATCCATAAGACAATGATGCTGTAGTTTTAACACATAAATAAAGTCTGGAAATGTTAAGTGCCATGTTGGTGATGATAAAATTTCATATTTTTGGTACTTATTTGTATGCTGAGTTTATTTCATCTTCATACCAATTTTGTACAAGGCTATTAATTTAATGTCCACATTTTACATATGAGAAAATCATGGGTTAAGGACTTTCTAAAACCTATGGAAACTAAGTAGCGGTAAAGTCAAGATTCAAATTGACGGTTGTTGGTGGTGTTGCTTTTAACTAAGGATGTAAACATTTGAAGCACAAAATATAATACTGATAATTCCTTAGAGACTTTTAAATAAAGTAATTGGGAAAGGCATTACACAAGAGGTGGTTCTTAAGGAAAGCCTTGGAGGAGGATAATATCTGGAAAGATAAAATCTGGAAAGACAGCCAGAAGAGGGAAAAGGCATTGCAGACATGCAGGATATAAAAAATATGAAAGTTGGAAAGCACATGTTATCTTGGGGAAAGCAGTTCTTTGCCAGACTTGAGTGAGGGATGTACCCACAAAAAGGATATACTAAGACCCCACAGGGTATTTTGAGGTCAGGTGAGGTAGTTGGCCAACCAGACATTTATATTTCTACATAAAGCCAATTTAGAAATGTTTTCACATCTACATTAACACAGAAGAATCAGATAAATACAGAATAATCAATAAAATAAAATACAATGATAGAACTGAAATTTAACCCAGTCTCATCAAAAGAATTTGGAATCCTCAAAAAGCATTGTCAAATATTTCACTGTGGTCCAATAACCTACTGGCAAGGCAACTTGCTCAGCATACTTCATTTTTGTTGGACTGTGTGAATTCCTGTTCTTGTCTTTGATACAACATCACCTCCCTCTGGTTCCCAATGTAGTCTTGATCTTGAATTTAACTTTCTGGCTATTTATTGACCTGCCTAGTTTTTAGCCCTTGACATGCCTTCAGAATTTTTATCAAAGTTTGATTCTCTTTCATTATTCCTGTTAGTAAACCACATTTATTCTTGCTGCCAGAAGCTAATAAAAGTAGATTGATTTCGGTGCCAAATCATTTTTTATACAAACTTAAGGTTTAAACACCCATTTTATCTTAGAGGCAATAATCAATGTGATTTAAAATTAATTAACCTAATTACCACTATAAATACAATCTATTAAAGTTAGTAACAGGCAAATAAGGTCTGTGAGACACTTTTAAAACCACACATTTTATCATTAGGTCAAAATTATAATAATAGCAACTGTTCTACAAATTATATTTTCATTCTCCTCTTAATTTTTCAACTCTCTTACTAGTATAATTTTTATTCTTAATTTCCATATTTTTTCACTTATAAGATGAACACATTATTCACATTTTGACATTTCTGTAATTAGAAGTTACCTTATAGTCACCAAGTACATTTAATAATCTCTTATTCACTCCTCAAAAATCTGTTATTAGAATTATGGCTCATCATTGCCATCAGCATTGACACAGAATCTTGAAAAATATATCATTCTTTTCATTGTTCTTCCCTTCTGTCAAATGATGCATTGACAAAAATAAAATAAAAAACACTAGACAACAAGAAAAACTCATTTCTGAGACTAATAAGAAAAAAAACTCACTTAGATCTATTTGCTTGCCACAAGCAAATTCTATGAATATAGTACTATGTATAATTCTGGTAATAATTAAACATGAAGACATCATTTTCTTCCCTGAATTATTTATTCATGCCTTCTTTTCTTGACTCAGTCACTTCTCTCAAATGGTAAAAGCTCAGTTTTAAGTGGAACAATAAAAAGGGTAGAAACTAAAATGTGTGTGTGTGGGGGGGGGACTTCCATGGACCTATTCAGCAAATATACTATAATTTTATTTCATATTTAATATTTATCTGTAAAAGGAAATAATTCAGTATACATTCAAAATCCAAGTGGGATCATAAATTAAGGGATGATGGTGTCATGAAGAATTAGAGTTGGAATTTCCCTGTTGAAAGCCAGGCAATAGCACACTCTTCTATGCCTGTGCAGCAGTGAGCATAGCTGTTACTTCAGTGTGACAGAGAAACAGGTGACATTCAAGCTGAACACTATACGAAGAACGTGGTTGCTGTTCTTTAAGACTTGACCTGCCTTTTTCCTCCAAAAATTTATTTCAATAAGTCACGAGGCTGGCTTGAGGACATAATGTTGAAAACAAGCATTTTATATTAAGCTGCCTATATAGGCTATTAAACTAATTCTAAATGGTCACTATGGCAACAAAATTGCTACTGCCTGACTTGTTATGCCCCAACGCAAATGAGGTTACCGTCCTGACACACTTATGTTGATCACATGAACTTTCTTTGTTTTCTCTGAGAAACAAAAGCACATCAAATAAATGTTTCTAATATACAAAATAAATTATTCTTACAACACTAATATTCCACTTTACATTAAAAATGAATAATTTTCTCGCTTGGACCTGGGAGGCAGAGGTTGCAGTGAGCTGAGATTGCGCCACTGCACTCCAGCCTGGTAAAACAGAAGACTCCATCTCAAAAAACAAACAAACAAAAGAAATAATTTTCCTAAATTTAAATAAAATGAATTTATTGAAAATTTACATCTATAGGTTATTTAGTGATGATCTGTATTGATAATGACCATCTGCTCTCAAAATATGCCAAAGCTTTAAACAAAGTTCTGTTCATATTCTATTTTTTTATGAAAATAGTAAATTGTTTCACATTTCTTAGAGTAAGCATTAAATATAACACTAGGAAAGAAACATTTTAAATTGTAGGCAAAATTTCTTACAAATATTATATAATTTCTTATAATTGGCAGGTATAATTTCTTTTATAATATTACATAATATATACTATATGACATACACACACTAGATAGATAGATAGATAGATAGATAGATAGATAGATAGATACAGATTAAGTAAAGCTAATTAACACTTTAAAGTGCTTTGTATACATGAATATACATATACACATACGTAGTATACACATACATAGTATGCACATATATACACACATTATTTTGTTATCCAACATAAAATTCTAGCGGCAATATCAAAATGGGTGCTAAATTCCACTCACATAAAAAGCATGTTCCTTTGTTTCTTATAGCATAAACAAATAACAGGTAACACATTGCCATTAAATATGTTTGCTGGTACTGACCAAGACCACAGGAACCACACATAAGGATCAGAAGGAAAAAGGTAGCTGAAAGCCTGAATAGGAGGGTCTTCTTTGCCATCATTCAGCCAACGTGTAGTGTAACAAATAGTCTGCTTCCACGAGTTTAAGCTATGTACAAGTTGTATGATATCTCAAAGACTGTGTCCTCATAACATTCAGTCATCAGCTGAGAGTATTATCTTCTTACAATTAGTATCATACTGTTTTACCTTAGCAATCACAGATTGACAGTTTTCACTTATTTGTAACTGGTGATTCCAGAATAATGATATGCAATGCTGACTGTAGTGCCTACCCCAAAGCACTCCTATGAGGATCCAATAAAATACTGCATTCAAAGCCCATAGCACAAGTATGAATCAGACAATCAAGTAGGACCCACTTAGCCAGCGAGGGAGTCCAACTGACCAATATCCCATCTGTGTTAGCTGAGAATCTGGACAGTTTCAAAGCCTCAAGGAGCATCTGTTTTGAAATCCAACACTCTATATTTCATTGCAGAATATGAAAGCCAGGCAGGCACAATGGTCCACACCTGCAATTCCAACACTTTGGGAGGCTGAGGTGGGCAGATCACTTGAGGTCAGGAGTTAGAGAACAGCCTGACCAACAAGGAGAAACCCCATCTTGACTAAAAATACAAAAATTAGCCAGTCCTGGAGGCGCACACCAGTAATCCCAGCTACTCAGGAGGCCAAGGGAAGAAAATCGCTTGAACCTGGAAGGCAGAGGTTTCAGGGAGCTGAAATCATGCCACTGCACTCCAGTGTGAGTGACAGAGTGAGACTCTGTAGCAAAATTAAAAAAAAAAAAAAAAACATAAAACCATATTTTGGTCTTTTTTTTGAACAAATTCCATCACAGCATGAATTTATGACACTTCTGAATAAATTAGAAAATTCAACTGCACAAGAAAACAGAATTTCTAAAATCTCTCTTTAAAATCTTATACGTTTTTAATATTTCTAGTTCATTGCTCATTCCTCAAGACTAACCTCAAATTTCACCTCCTCCTGAAAGCCTATCCATAGTCCGTAAGTCCAGGCTATGTGCTTTCTTAATATGTTCTTGTATCACTTCATGCTTAGTCCTAACAAGGCATTTATCACACTGTACTATAATTTTTCATTTTTCCTTTTTTGTTGCTCTCACCTGACTATTAACTGTTTGAAAAAATGGACCATGTAATCTTCATCCATGGAGTCCTGAAACCTGGTTCAGCGCCTGGCACAGAGTCCATGTTCAATAAATGATGAATTCGAATAAACTGAATCACACAGGAATCACTTTTAAGTGAGAGAGATAATGAGAGAGAGAAAGAAAGAAAGAGATTGACTTACTGGAGACAAAGTTACAAAGAGGCCAGCAGGCATTTTAAAAATGTAATAAGCTTATTTTAGAAGAGATAAGTTTTCTATCACTGGAAGAATTTAAGTCAGTGCAAAATGGCTATCTGACAAGAAAACAAAATCTTTCATCCATTGATGATCTGATTCAGACCCCTCCAACTCTGAAACCCTGGAATTCATAACCTATATTCCATAAAAATAAAACCCTATATTTTAATTATTCTGCTTATTGACTGAAATGTAGTGTTTGTTTTTGTAAGTATTATAGACTCTTCATTGCACTTGTTTCTCTTTAAAACAGAGGGTTCAGGGACAGGTGTGGTGGGTCATACCTGTAATCCCAGCACTTTGGGAGGCCAAGGGGGTCGGGTCACCTGAGGGCTGGAGTCCAAGACCAGCCTGGCCAACATGGCAAAACCCTGTCTCTGCCAAAAATACAAAAATTAGCTGTCATGGTGGCGCACACCTGTAATCCCAACCACTTGGGAGACTGAGGCAGGAGAATCACTTGAACTCAGGAGACGGAGGTTCCAGTGAGCTGAGATCGCGCCACTGCACTCCAGTCTAGGCGACAAAAGGGAGAGTCTGTCTCAATAAATAAATAAATAAATAAATAAATAAATAAATAAATAAATTAGAGGGTTCAATAAAGACATAGCTGGCATTATAAAACAAAAGTTGTATTCTGAGTCTCCTGAGAAACTGCACGATCCATATCAGTTGTTAAGCCTATTCATAAGTGTAAAACGTATCAGAATAAAAAGGATTCTTGGACATGCTTAAATTGCAAAGGTATTACCTCTAAGAACACAACAAATCTTTTAGGAAATGAAATGTTAGCTAAACAAGAAAACTCTTAGTTGAACAGAGAAAAAAAAATCAAATAGCTTCAAAAATCCTTAACATCATCCACAGATGCCTTATTATGAATACCACCTGTGGTCTCTGTTGCAGTGTGCAGGCTTCTCATTTATGTACACCACTGTTCTGGGTAACAAGCTGTTTCCCAACAGACAAATCAATTCATCATTTTAGCAAAGTCTCAAAGTGCTCCACAGATGGACATTAGGGAGAAAGGCAATGGTCTGCCACTTGCATTTGGCAAATAATTTGCTCCTGAACTGCTGATCTAAATTAAAACTAAATTTGAGATGCCTGGGAGGAATACAGGGCTGTCACTTACTGAACTCCATTAGTTAAAATGGCATCCTCAAGAATTAAACACTAAACTTAGATATTGCATGCGCTTGGAAAAATAGGAGAGAACTGCTGTTGGTAGAAATGAATTGTATTCAAATGGGTAACTAATACTGGGGAGTAATTCCTTACCTACCTTGGGGCAGCCCTCAGTGGGACTTGGTCAGTGAGAAGTTACAGTAGATGGTTCCTGTTATTTCATCTAAAGAACTACCTCCACAGGAAGGCATGCTTCTATCATAAGGTAAAAAACAATTCTTCCCTGTAGAATATTGGTTAGTAAACCACTACGATTATTGAGAACCCTGGATATCCAAAACAAAGTCAGGTTCCTGCTTATCGTGGCTATCTGGCTGGTTTTTAATATAATTCCTGTCAGTTTCACACACTTCCAAAAGGATAAATGTTCTTTCAAAAATATTACCCGAATGCAAAATCAGTGAGTCATAATTTTCTATTGAGCATAACATTTCCTTTTCAGCCACTTTCTTATTCTAAATATAAGCTTTGAAATTGTCCCCTGTGCAAGTCACTGAATTAAATGTTTCCAACTCAACATGGTAGAGGTGGGGTGGGCATGGGGGAAGTAGGAGACATATTTATTTGTTGTCTTCTATGCTAAATGTTCCAACTGTCACTTTGAATATGAAACTCTAAAAAGTACAGCAACAGGAAATTAAGTGAGTGCAGAAATGAGCTGGGAGATCAGTAACAAATATGCACTTAATAAAATAACCATGCACATTTCATCTTTATTTACTTCAAAATCATTTTAATTCTGAAAACCTCTGCTCAACCAACTGTTAAAAAATAATAATAATAAAGCAGCTCTTCCTTATGGTAATGGTCTAAGGGGGCAGTCCTAAAATGTCAGTTTCTACACTTCTGACACATTTCTGCTGCAGAGCCCATTTACACTCTGGCAGGCTATATCAATGTGACCAGAACTCTCTTATTACAGTCAGCTTCTTGAATCTGCCTTCAAAACATTAACCTCAAAATTTATGTGCCATTATATAACCAGTAATAAGTCCCAGTTTTGGCTGGAAAATTTGGTCTATCTCAGCACTTAAAAAATTTATTTGCCTCAGAATGAACTTGGTTGTTTGTATTTCCCATGACTTCCCATTAGGCTAACAATAGCCCTAGGGATAGCAAGGTTTTTTTTTTTTTTTTTTTTTTTTTTTTTTTTTTTCATTAGCCTAGAAAATTCTTAGACCTATTAGCTTTCAAGCTTAGGCTTTCCAAGAATTTAGGCAGAAAAAAAGGATTCCAAAAACAACCTCTGCTTTCATTATTAAAGACAAAAAGAACAAAGAAGATAAGGAAGACATTTCGGTCCCAAGGAGTTAGGCTGCTAATTTACACCTGCAGGACACTTTCCAAGTAAAACTATTTCTATCTTTGACTTAAAAAAGGAAGCTCCCTTTAAAAATAAGTACAGGAGATTTGATTGAGTCCTAGAGGACACTTCCTTTCAGAAACTCTGCTAAAACTGCCCAGAGGTTTTATAGGGCTTCATTATTCATGTTTAGATTTTCTGCCCTTTTCTCTGTGGCTTTTAAACATTGTTTTCACTTATTAGCACAAATGTGAAAGAACATATATAACTGAATCTATTTAGCTATGTTGTGTGACTCTAGATAAAACAAAAAAAGAAAACAAAACAACCACAAATAACTCTTGGATTGAAAACCAGAGAAAATCTTTGGATCACCGTACATGAGCATATATATATTATTAAAATTTGGCTATATACCCTTAAATGTTATATTTTAAATATTTCCTAAAAATGCCTAATTATTAGCTGTATATACATCACTTTTAAATCTGTTTTTTACTGATAAATGTTTTAAACTATTAGTATTTTTAATGAATTCTATTGATATGGATCACAAAGAGAGTTGCAAGTTAAGTAAATTGGCTTTAGACTTTCCAAGGTAACAGTCAGGACTAAAGTGTTAAAAGTCTCACTGATGCAGTGAGATTCATCCTTGACGAGCAATGGATGCAGCAACTTTCTCTCTACTATGATAGTTCAATATTTAAAAGTTTGCCAAAAAGCAAAATGTTGAGTGAATTAGAAGAGAAAATATATCACTAGACAAATCAAATAAACTATAGTATCCTAAACCATCTAATCAGTATTTGCTCAGAGTGTACTAGGGCCCAAGCATTGGGCTATGGAGACAAAAGACATAGTCTTTGCCTTCAAGCTATTTACAACCTAGTGGGAAAAGCAAAAAGCAAACATCAGGACAGTGTGGTAAATGCTACTGAAGAGACAAATGCATGTAGGTTATGAGATCATGAATGAGAGCCCCCTACTCTAGCCACGAATGATTTCCAGAGTAGATGAAGAATCAGTGGGCCTTACCCCAATGGAATAAAGTTCTACTAGGCAACAGGAAGAGCAGGGCAAAGCCACTCAGAAGAGGAAAAATCTGTATGCATTTGAGGAAATAAGGTTTATGGCAGGAATTTTAAAAAACATGTGGTAGCAAACAGCAAGAGATGAAACTAGAAAGGTAAAGAGTTTCAGAACATAACATTTCTTAAACTAGTAAAAATTCTGTTCATATTCCAAACTGTATTTCTCAATGCCCAATGAAGTATGCTATTTAATTTCTTTAAGTGCCATATTCAAAAGACTTGAGAACTTTACTCTACATGTTTTATTTAGAAAAAACTTCATAAAACTTACTAACTACCATATCAAAGCAAGTTCTACCCTCGGAGCAAATAATTTCTGTCGGCTGTGCTTTGACAATCTTTGTATTTGAATTGCACCGTTTGATCATGTTAACTGAAAAATCAACCTACTTCTTCCTTTTCAATAAGGTTAGGCCCCAAGCCTCAATAGCAGAAGAGTGAGAAGAATTGCATTTTCTCAATACTTTTCCAGTAGCTTAACATCTAGCCTTCAAATTTAAAAATCCATGTCATTTCCCAAGTATACTCAATGAATGCAGGGATCACGAATTAAATACCTGTAATTGTGCATTCAGTCCAACTAGCGACACTAACTCTATCTCACAAGCAAAACAATGCTAAAGCAATTTTTAAAAAATGCTCTGTGCACACTTTCAACACAACCCTCTGGGTCATTGTTAAGAAGCATAAGCAGCAGTATGATATATTAAAAGGGTCATGAGATTTGAGTTAAAGACTTAACGCTTTTCCTTCTTTTGATAAATGTCTATTCGCATCTTCTGTTTATTTTTAATAGGATTATTTGAGGGTTTTTTGGTTAGTGGATATTTTGAGTTCCTTGTATATTTTGGATAGTGTATGTATATTTTGGATAGTGTATACCCCTTATCCAGTGTATGATCTGCAAGTATTTTCTCCAAATCCATGGGCTGTCTCTTCACTTTATTGTTTTCTTGACTGGCAGAAGCCTTTTTAGTTTGATGCAATCCCATTTGTCTATATTTGCATTTGTTGCCTGTGTTTTGGGGTCGTATCCAAGAAATCTCTACCCAAAGCAACGTCATGGAGCATTTCCCATATGTTTTCTTCAAATAGTATTCCAGTTTAAGGTTTTACATTTATGTCTATTGTTTATATTGAGTGTATTTTTGCATAAGGAGTGAGACAAAGGTCTATTTTCATTCTTTTGTATGTGGATATCTATTAATGGTTTTCCCAATATCATTTATTAAAGAGACCACCCTTTCCCTATTGGGTGTTCTTGGCACATTTGTCAAAAATCAATTGACCACAGATGTGTGGATCTATTTCTGGGTTTTCTATCCTATTCTATTGGTTGATGTGTCTGCCTTGATGCCAGTGCCACACTATTCTGATTACTGTAGCTTTTTAATATATTTTGAAATACTGTAGTGTGAGGCTTCCAGATTAATTCTTTTTGGTAAGGTTTGTTTTGGCTATTCAGGAAGGTATTTATAGACATTTCTCAAAAGAAAATATGCAAATGGCAACAGTTACATAAAAAAATGCTCAACATATCTAATCACAGAGAAATGAAAATCAAAACCACAATGAGATGTCACCTCACATCTGTTAAATTTGTTATTATTAAAAACATGAAACAAAATAAGTATCAGTGAGGATGTGAAGAAAACCATTGTATACTGTTGGCAGGAATGTGAATTACTATATCCATTATAGAAAACAGCATGGCGGTTCCTCAAAAAATTTGAAATAGAACTACCATATGATCCAGCAATCCCACTACTGGGTATATACCCAAAGGAATTGAAATTCATATGACAAATAGATGTCTGCACTTCCATGTTCATTGCAGCATTATTCACAATAGCCAAGATATGGAAACAAGTGTCCATCAACAGATGAATGGATTTTAAAATGTGATATAATTAATAACCAATGAAAAGAAGTTATAATTTACGTTCATGGGGAAATGATATTTTCGTTCTGGATTATTTTATTTATCCAACATTTGTTGTGTGCCTACTAAGTGCCAGAGACAGTGTTGGGCTTTGCAAATACAACCGTTAATAGCAAACTGGACCTGGTCCCTACTGCACAGAACCAGTCAGTTCACAACACGCAAAGCATTTAATTTAAATGGCCAGCATTTGTCCCTTCAGAGATGTGCTCTTCCGCACATCATTTAGCCAGTCCTCTATATTCAGGAAAAGCATAGGACGCAAACTTTCTGCAAGTCACTGTGTTGGTGAAATGGAAGGAGGAGAGAATCTTCTTCAAAACAGCACTTCCCTCCCATTAAGCTTGTCAAGTACTACCTGCCAGATCACTTGCCAGAGTCTTTGGAAGCTATTGTCCCCTCTCTGGAGACAGAGGTTTCTGTCTCTGTAAGCCAAAGCCCCAGATCTCGTCTCCAGCCTCAGAGCTGAAAACACCGAGTGCCTATTTGGGGGTGTTAATCTGGACACTTGGAGTTTCTCATGTGTGTGCATTTGGTTAATGTGGGCTTATGGGCTTTCTTTCATCTTTTTTCTAGTCTACATTAAGGGGAAGTGAGTGCCTCCTATGTGCAGACAGTGTGTCTCTATACATTTTTCTAAGACTTTCACCAGTCATAAATCAATTAATTTCTGATGTTTCTGAAGGCCTCAGCACTCAGTAACCCTTTTCCATCTCACTTGACCCATCCAATGTGATGAACTTGGGTATGGATGTACCTCCATGGACTCATTGCTCTTTCATACCCTTTCTTTTCTTTTCTTTCTTTTCTCTTCTCTCTTTTCTTTTTCTCCTTCCTTCCTTCCTTCCTTCCTTCCTTCCTTCCTTCCTTCCTTCCTTCCTTCCTTCCTTCCTTCCTTCCTCCCTCCCTCCCTCTCTCTCTTTCTCTCTCTCTCTCTTTCTTTCTTTCTTTCTTTCTGACGGGGTGTCACTCTGTCACCCAGGCTGGAATGTAGTGTCACAGTGTCATACTCATGACTCACTGCAGCCTCAACCTCTGGGGCTCAAACAATCCTCCCACCTTAGCCTTCCAAGTAGCTGGCACTACAGGCATGCACCACCACATCCAGCTAATTTTTGTATATATTGTACAGATGGGTTTCTCCGTGTTGCCCAGGCTGGTCTCAAATTCCTGAGCTCAAGCAATCCTCTCACCTCGGCCTCCCAAAATTGTTGGGATTACAGGTGTGAGCCATGGCACCTGCCCCCTTCCCTCACTGTCCATAAATGTAGGCCTAGAACACAGTTCTGTTTTGCAAAATTCAGCTAAGTTCTTGTTTCAGTATTTATTTTAAAATATTTTATGTAAGAGGGCAGGAGGTATCATAAAAATGACAAGAGGCAGGGCACAGTTTCAGCTTATTGGAAAAGAGAGCATTATGGACATTGAAACACATTTGGGGAAGAGTCTGACTAAAGTACAAGAAAATAAGTAGTCCCAGGAGGAAAAATGTGGTATATATACACAATGGAATACTATTTAGCCCTAAAAAGAAAACAGGAAATTCTGTCATTTGTGATGACCTGAATGAACCTAGAGGACATTATGTTAAGTGAAACAGGCTAGGCACAGAAAGACAAATACTAGATGATCTCACTTACGTGTAACGTCTAAAACACCCAATTTCATAAAAGTATAGAGTAGAACGGTGTTTACCGGAGGCTAGAGTGGAGGAAAAGAAGGTAGACAGAGAAAGGGCAGACATTGGTCAACAAGTAAAAGTTTCAGTTAGATGGGAGGAATCAGTTCTGGCTTCTGCAGCAAAACAAGGTGATTGTAATTAATAATAATGTATCATATGTTACAAAACACCTAAAAGAGTTAATTTTTAATGTTCTCACCACAAATAAATGATAAATATTTGAGGTGATAGATAGGCTAATTGTCCTGATTTGGTCATTCCACAATGTATACATGTATCAGAATATCACATTGTGCCACATAAATACATACAATTATTATTTGTCAATTAAAAATAAAAATAAATAAAGATCCATGTTTCCATGTAGCTCCACTACCTATAAATGTGTAACCTTGGAAATGACTTAATTTTGCTGAGCCTCAGTTGCATCATTTATAAATGTGGAATAATACATACCTATCAACATCGTTGTGAAAAATTTGAAGTTTACAACTAGCTACATAATGAACTTGGCAAGCGCTGAGAGTTCAACAGAAAGGAGTGATGATTACTCTATGCTCAATGACTCTATCCCTACTGAGGTTCTTCAAACCCCTAGCTACTGAGAAGCAATGAACTTTTAAGTCACTCAGCAACCTCACTCTTCCTGCTCAATTCATAGGACACCTTTGTCCAAGGCGCTTCCTTGTCAACTCCAGTTGCAGTATGTCATTTCTTGCTTTTGAGTGTATGACTCAGCAAGTCAGGTCCCTCCTGTAGGGGCAGATTTGTTGCCATTCATGACTAATACACTGCATTCAATAAGTCTTTTCTTTAAGGAGACAATCACAACATCATTTAAGTAGAAAAGGGCCTGGAAATACTGCTTAAAACCTCCCTATATTTCTATTTTCAAATAAAGTTATAATATGGATTATCTTTCCTTTGTTGCCCTTTGAACACAAACATCTTGGCTTTTACTAAAGCCAAAGAATAGGACTGGTTTTACACAACATAAAATAATTACTATAGTAGACACAGACTTACCCTTTAAAGGGCTTATTCATAGTTTCTTAAATGGGTCCTTGGACTTACTTGAAGTGCATTACAGCATCAGGTGAGAAGAAAGTATCTGGCCTCAAACCACAGGATTCTGGAAGGGCCTGGAAAAACTAACCCTTCTGATGACATTTTCTTCTACTAAAAAACTCATATTTCTATATAAGTGTTTACATGTTCTGCAACATGGCCAAGTGGAAAGGGCATCAGTTTTAAAGTCAGATAAATGTAGGTATAATCTCAGTCATGCTATTAACTAGTTTCGTGAGGATAGGCAGGCATTCTAAGTCACTATTTGCTCATCTGCATAATGAGCAAATAACTGTCTATTACACTGGGTTGTTTACCTCAGATAGCCAAACTCGTGCCTGCCACCTGATTTCATATTGGCCATGAGCTAAGAAGGGTTTGTACTGTTGGAGCTCAGAAAAACAATGCCACAAACCATGGTGTTTTGACATTCTGAGTACTTTGCACTAAAGAAGCAGCCTCAAAACTAAGATCTCACTGACTTATCTGCCCTAGTCACTCAATCTTTTTTCTCCCATAAAGTGCTTGCCCACACTTTCCCTTATATAACTAAAGGAAGTTCCTTCCAAAATATGGGATTATTGCGAACCCCCTCCCTGGAATCGACATTAACCAGGCAAGATTAATTCATATCACAGGAGAAGAGACTAAAAGTCTCCATGCCTAGAGCATTAAACCCAGAGAGATTTTTCACCTATTCTTCTGAGGGCTGTGCCAGAGAGACTTTATCTGTGTGATAAGACAATCTTTGATCATCATGCATTTCCTCCCCTTCCTGTTCCATAGCTTGTGTTGCCACCTCCTCCAGAGAAGCCCCAGTCTTCTATTTCTTTCTGTAGTGCAAATTGCTATCTAAGATTCAATCATGGGGCCCTTCTTTAAGCTATATTTTGTGATGCTCTCAAGCACATGCACATAAAATGTACATGCTTTTCTCCTGTTAATTCATTTACTGTCAATTTATTCTAGAGACTAAAATTATCAGAGACTAAAATTATCATACCTACAGAGGGTGGAAAAAAAATTCCCCAGCCCTATAGTACGTTTTAAATGCTTGAAAAAATAAGAAAAGACATTTATTTTATTTTGGTTATGTAAGTACCCAAATAATATTCTTGATTGAGCATCTTAGTCTACAAAGCCTAAAATATTTGCTATCTTACTTTTACAGATAATTTTGTCATCCCTTGATTTAGATAATTAAGTAGACTAGGAATCTTATATATATGCTATATGCACTTGGCACATGAAGGTGCTTAATAAACATCAGTTTCCCCCCTTTGAGGAAACAACTGTTGCTTTGTGTAATAAGTATGAATTTAAAATGAGATCTTTTTAACTGCTTGACAGTTTCCATTATGCATAAACTTTGTTATACTGGAATATTTTTTAGCATCTATAGAGCATTGGTTTACTTTCTTCAAGCTGAAATATCAGTAATATTTGTATGTAAGTTTTTTAAAAAAGAAAACAGTAATTTTAAACAACTGAAAATGCCTGATATTTTCACTATTTTATAGAAATTAACTCTTTCCAGTTTTTTTAAAACCTCTTGTAAGCTTATTATATCAAATTTAGAAAATAAAAGTATACGTAATAGATACATATACAGAAAAATAAGTCACCCACAATCCCACCAACTAGAAATTCCTACCAAAAAACTGGTATTTTCTTTCATTTATTCTCCTATTCTTCCTTTCTTTCTAAGACTCCTACTTCTTGCCCACCTACCTTTGCAACTAGGTGACTAAATTCTGGACAATTCGATGTATGTGGAAGAAGCACGGAGTTCCCAGAAAGCCACTTTTAACGCCGAGGATGGGCCCTTATTCAATTTCCTTCCTCCATCCTACTGGCCAGAATGCAGAGATAAAAGATAAGCTAGATTAGCCATATTGGGCCATGAAAATGAGGTACCCTAGGAATACAGTGAACTCAAAGGATGAAATAGTAGTGAACTATGAGTAACTTGGGTCTTGGAAAAATTTACGGAGCAGCCATAAAAGGTCTGGATTGTCTTTCTGGCCACAGGCTACTTTTATTCTTTCTTGAGTTTGTTTTGTTCTGTTTTACTGTGTTCCTCTTATATGAAGAAATTCCCACCTTGTCTCATTTACATTTTCTTGACTGGTAGAGGGACAAAAGTTTAAAATAGACCAAAATGTTACCAGTGATTTTTTTTTTCCTGGGGGTTAGCATTGAAGTGGCTTTTAATCTTATTTTAGCCTTTATGCTTTCCTGTAGTTTCTACATTTTCTACCATGAACATATGATAATTCTGCTATCAAAAAAAATAAATACATAAATAAGTGATACATCGTTTGAAAGAGCTTGGACTAAGGGTTACATTGTAAAAGTACTCTGGATTTCAGTAGAATACATATATAAATAAAAATATGGCCTTGTGTCTCTTAAATATACCCAGGAACAGGGAATTGTCACATATGCAAGTAGTCACTAAGATCTACCAATGATGATCATTTTGACAACTAATGTACTACTGGGAAAACATACATTAGTCTGATAAAAACCTCAGTCAATAATGGTTTTAGATGTAGTAGTTTAACTAGTGGAACTGGTAAGGAAAAAGGCAAAAAAAAAAAATTAGCACAGATTTAGTAATTATTCCTGAGAGTATGATCTCATAGTTGAAAACATTAAATGTTATGATAAACAGCTTTTTAAAAATCACTTTAGCCTGGATACAGTGGCTAATGCCTGTAATCCCAGCACTTTGGGAAACCCAGGAGGGTGGATTACCTGATGTCAGAAGTTTGAGACCAGCCTGGCCAACATGGTGAAAGCCTGTCTCTATTGAAAATACAAAAATTAGCCTGGTGTGGCAGCACACACCTGTAATCCCAGCTACTCAGGAAGCTGAGGTAGGAGAATTACTTGAGCCCTGGAGACAAAGGTTGCAGTGAGTTGAGATCATGCCACTGTACTCCAGCCTGGTCTACAGAGTAAGACTGTGACTCAAAAAAAAAAAAAAAAAATCACTTTAAGAGAAGTTCAATAAATAATTATACTATAGAGATCACAATTATATTGCAATAGGACTTGAAAGAACAAATAAGCCAAACTCTCCTGTTATTAGTGAATGTGTATGTATGAACTGGAACAAAATTTCCAAATAGAACAACCTATGTAATTAAAGAATCACAGTATCACTAACAACTTGGAAAATTATGTACTCTGGATAACTGTTAGATGGTTCAAAAAGTAGCTCTGTTGAAATTATCAGTAGATGCAAATCATACTGAAGACTCACTATTCAAGAGTGTGTGAAAATAGTGTTAAATATTGAGAGGGTAATGACAGATTTAAGTAGAAGAGCTGTTATGTGGTGGAAAGTTCCAAAACAAAAGCTAATAAAATCCTGAAGAAAACATAAAGAGTAGAAAACTAGATTAACTGAATATAGAACATATCAAATCCACAGACACCCTACTCTCCCAGGAAATCTTTTCACCCTTTCCCAAAGTGGTCACCATGTAAATATAGGTATTAAGGAATATAATAGGTACTATAACAATGGAAGTAGACCTGGAGAAAGCTGGTTTCCTCAACATCATGAGTTTTGTTTTTGTTTTTATCGTAATATTTTGAACAGCCCTTACCAATTTGAAAAATTGGCATAGATCTGGGCAACCTGCTTCCCCTGGCCTTGTTGGAACAAGACAGATGTAAGGTTCACCTAAGACACCATCTTACTTAAAATTTTATCAAATATAAAATTCCAAACAGACTAAAAAGTTGGAAGAGCAGGAAAATGAACATCCAACTACCCACAATCTAGATTCAAAAATGGTTATTGCTTTACCTATGTATGTGTGGATGCATACACGGGTATGTGTGTGTGTGTGTGTGTGTGTTCACGTGTATTTAGAAAATAATCTAAGATATCATAGTCCTTTAGACCTATACATTCAACCCTATATCCTATATAAGTACATTCATTCTCTTGCATAACCACAGCATCATTGACACAAACACTAACAATAATTTCCTAATATTACTTAGTATCAAATTCATATTCAAATTTTCCTTATTGCCTTTAAAATATATTTCATAGATTTTATCTTCTGTAACTACAATGCAGTTAGGCTTTATGTCTTCTGTGGTAGGCAGCCTCTAAGGCAGCTGCCAGTAATCCCTGCCCAATCCCAAGGTCATCCTGTCATTGTGTAAACCTGCCACCTTCCCACTTTGAGTGTGAGCTTGACTTATCAAATCACTTTTAAGGAATAGAATACAGAAGTGACAAAATGTCACTTTTAAGATGAAGTTATGAGAAGACACAGAATTCCATCTTGGGCATTCTCAGATCTGTCTTGCATCATTTATCCTTAGAGAAGAAAACTGCCATATTGTAATGCATCCCTGTGGAAATGTTCACATGGCAAGAAACAGACTTATCAACAGCCACATGAATGAGCTTGAAGCAGATTCTCACACCCTCCTTCTCCAGTTGAGGCTTCAGATGAGACTGCAACCTGGCCAATAGCTGATTGCAACTTCATGAGAGACCTTCAGTCAGAGGCATTCAGTTAAGCTATACTCAGATTTGTCAGCCATAGAAACTGTGTGATGATAAATGTTTGTTGTTTTAAACCAGCAAGTTTTGGTGTAATTCGTCATATTGCAATAGATAACTAATGCAGATTTGATGTGGATATTATGTCTCTTTAGTTTCTTTTAAACTTGAATAGTTTCTTGAACATTTTTATTACATGCTTTGTCTTGAAACAAAATAAATGTTTTGAAGTAACCAAGCTTGTTTCCTTATTAAATGCCTGCCTTATCATCTGTCCATTTATCCAATTGTTCTCTAGCAGTAACTTTTACCTATATTCTTGTGTTTCCTAGAAGCTAAAAGTTATGTCAAAGGTTTCATTAGAACAAAATTTAACATTGTTGGCAAGAACATATCACAGATGATGCTGTGTACTTCACATTGCTTTACACCAAGAGCCACAGGATATCAGGTTGTTCCACTATAAGTGATGCTGATTTTAATGCTTTGTTTAAAGTGGTGATCACCACTTCTCTAATGTAAAAGCCCTTCTCTCCCTCTTTGCAATTAACAAGTAATTTCCTAACACAACTTTAAATGCTGTGAACAGTCTTCACAGGAAGAATGACGAGTCTGAGCACCAATGAGGCAGTCAAATGGCTTCTTTGTCAAAAAGCCCTTATCAATATATTAAAATGTCTCTGATTTATTTTTCACATGAGGATTATGAAATATACTTTCCTGATGAAGAATAATAAGTTCTCCTATAATACGTGAAGGTAAACAAGAGTAAAGGCTTTGGCAATCTAAAATTCTAAACTACTTTGAGAATTTGAGCTCCTTTGACAACTTGCTGCCATTTATTCTATTAGGTTGGTCCAAAGGTTGCACAAATTACTTTTGCTCCAACCTAATATATATAGATGTTAAACATTCACATATTAAAATTTTTCAGTATAAAAGTAAAATGAGGAACAATTACTGACTTTTCTAATAATTCAGAGATATATCTTCCAAGTGATGAAAAGTAGTTGTCCACAGTCTCAAAGCCTGACATTACCATCATTTTAAAAGTTCTAATTATCACAAATAAAAAGTTTCTCAGGTACCAGAGAAAATCTGTACTTCTTCAGGTATCCAGTTGTCAGAAAAGATGCAATCTGGTTGTCTGGTTAGGTGTGATAATATAATTCTAAACTTTCTGAACTGTTCCAGAAATTAGAAAGAAATTCAACCTTCAAAGAAATAGAATTTATCTATGTCAGAGCCAGTTCCTTGTTCTTTAAGATGGCACTTTTCCAGTTAGAAAGTAAAGGGCAGTGAAAGACATAGCAATATATTTTTCCTTTTTAACACAATTAACTCATTTTCAGAATCATCACGATGTATCTTCTTATGTTAAAATGAAGTCTTCAATTTTAGTCCCCTAGAAATAGTAGTTACTGGAATTCAATGATAAAATGCATCCACCCTCATGAGTTAATAAGCCCACTTTGGAATTTAGTTAATCATTATGTCTAGAAATTAAGAGTATCAAAAATATAATATTATCTTTTCTGTGTTGAAGGATCCTCAAAGAAGATCATACATTTCATAGAACCATTTCAGTGTCCAAAAGTCATTATGCATAACCAAGTTATTACTGATATTTAGCTATGATTTATGTTCATGAAATCTAGGTATTATTTTCAGTTTAATTATCTTCATGAATAAAATTAACCAAAATACTGCCTTTCAAACCTTTTCATAATTTTATTTATTTAGTTGTATGATAATCTTGTCAGTTGGTGAGTATATATGAAAATGGCTGTACACAATCAAGAAATTGAATATTTAGGCCAATCATCTGAATACTGAGATAATAAACCAACATACAATTGTGTTGTTTTCCTTTGTCTTGAATACTTTGGGAAATTTTGCTTTGTTGATGTGCCCTTAATGTTTATAAGCAAGTTAAAATAATTCATCCGTCATCACTGGGAAAACTAATTATTTCTTTTAGTGTTAATGGACTGTACAATATAGGCTGTCTCTCAGCACCACTGTTGTGGTGGTTTATTTTTTCCTCAGGGGAAACTAAACTAAACTTGTTGCTGAAAATTTGTTCAATTAATGTCTTCTTACAGGCAATAACAAGAGTAAATTATTTCACATCCTTTCTATTGTGTTATATTTTAATAAGATGCAAGTCACTTCCCAAATAATTCAATCTCTCCTTTCTTGATGATTAACAGGTGAGGAACACATGAAGAGAAGAGCCCTCTTCCTTTCTCCTTTATTCTCTCCTTGGGAATGAGAACTCTGGCTCTCATGGTTCCAGCTCTCTGAAAAGAAATCCTTTCCCCAGACACAGAAGCCACCTGTGGACAGGGTCCATTCCTCCTAGGAGGCAACCCCTGCTTTCCAAATGATAAGTGCTAGGAGTTCATCCAGCAGATAAAAACATTTAATGGGCCTTATTAATAGCTTTTGTCCATTTTTGAAGGCATAAACACAGTACTTAAGAAAACTCTACTCAAATTGAGAGTTTTTATTATCAACTTAGTCCTCACCAGCACTTCCTCAACACCCTGGAGCACTAGCTACATTGAAGTGAAAGATTCTTGGCTCCCAGAGGGAGTAGCTAAACAAATTTTCTCTGTTGTCATATATTTTATTAGAACATATTCTTAAAAATGTATACACAGCATGGCATCTGGGGCAGTTATATTGGTTTATAGTAGGAAACTATTAGCTTCTTTTGTTGGAATTTTTAAGAGCTGCATTTAGAGTAGTGTGCTATGGGGCTCTCCTCATATTCAGCCTAAATGGTTCTATCTTATCCATAGTGACATTATTAAATATACTACCACAATCTAATCCACAGTGGCTATCACATTTTCTCCACCTAATAATCTAGTAAAGCCATCTAAGAAAGAGATGATAAGACAGAGAATTCATAATGGTACTAAAAACACACCTTACCCTAATAGCTTTTACAAATTAACTTCTTGCTACACTATTTTCGTATTGTATCCATGAATGGGCACACTATTCTAGTATTGTATCCATGAATGGGCATCAAGTTCACTATCATGTAAACCCACCTGCTTCTCCTTTCTTCTCTGATTTCTTGTCTTTACTTCCCCACAGCATCAACTGCTGAGAAATCACAGACAAAGGCTAGACTTGAGAACTTCAATCTCGAGATTTTAGGGATGGGACGGTTTTGAGCCTGGATGACTGACCCTCTCTGCCCTTGTCTCCAGTTCCCTTCACACCCCAATCCTTCTCATGCATTCCTGCTAGATTAATTTTAAGAATGTGCAGCTAAATTCTCCCACATGCTCAAATACCTTCAATAGTTTTCTGTCATCTACCAAATTAAGTTTAGATTACTCCTTTTGGTATTTCCAGGGGCTATATGAGAGCTAGAATTTGGGGAGTTGAGGGTGAAGTGTCAGGCAGCTGTTGTAGGCACAGGAGACTGGCGGGAACAGACCACAGACTCTCTAAAGGCATCACCTACTGAATTTTCCCATCTCTGTACTGCTGCTCAGGGTGCGTCTTTGCCTACAATGCTCTTGTCCCTGTCTGTGAACGTGTAATGTTATATTTTGTCGCAATTTTTCTGTCCATTTGGAATACCTACTGCACTTTTTCCTCAGAGGACTGATTTTATTCTTATATTATGGTCCTTTTGCTCTTGCATCATTACAAAGCTCAGATAACAGGAGAAAGGGGAACATTCTTGGTAGAATCTGAAAACAGCAAAAATGCAGATGTGACTCAGTAATTTCTAAAATCCAAAAATACTTAGTTGGTCTGTATTAATTTGCCTAATTAATTTCTAGCTCATACAGAAAATGTACATGTATATTCTACTCACAATTAGTTTTAACTATTTCCAACTTCAATAACCAACATTATGACTACAGTGACCTATTCTCACAAACCAGAGTAAGTCAGTATTTTCTGGTAGTTGGGAGTAGGAAAAAAAAAGCTGAAAACCACTAACATGGGGGGAAATTATGTTGATTATACAGATTAAGGCCCCAAGAATTTGAGAAAAAGTATTTTTTATCCAAATTATAACTGCTACTCAAATTATAATTCCAAACATTGAACATGATATGATTTGAGTTATTGTCCCTCCAAATATCATGTTGAAATGTGATCCCCAATAGTGCAGGTAGGGCCTGGCAGGAGGTGTTTGAGTCACAGGGGTGAATCCCTCATGAATAGCTTGGTGACGTCCCCATGGTAATGAGTATGTTCTTGCCCTGTTAACTCACATGAGAGCTGGTTGTTCAAAGGAGCCTGGCACCTCCTCCTCTCTCTCTTGCTGCCTCTCTTGCCATCCACCTGCTCCCTTTCACTTTCTACCATGAGTAAAAGTTTCCTGAGGCCTCACCAGAAGCTAAGAAGATGCTGGCAGTATGCTCATACAGCCTGTAAAACCATCAGCCAAATAAATCTCTTTTCTTCATAAATTACCCAGCCTCAAGTATTCCTTTATGCAAAAAGGACCAATACAAACACCTTGACTTTTACAAGTGTGTTAGACATTAATCCACTAATTCTTATGCCATGCCTATATCCACAAAGATAAGAAACAATCAACAATATAAAAACATAAATAAAACCAGATGAAGAAAAGTTAAAATAACAAAATTTCCAAAAGAAAATGCATATTGTACTCCCAACACTAAGTTACTCTAGTTGAACATTATATCTAAGACTAAATTTATCTCAGGCAATAGTGGAAATGTGGTTTGCAATGTCTGACTAACTAAAGTATTCACATTCATCAGGAGGCAGGATAAATGCTGTCCAAGCACCAAGACCTATAAGGAATTTATCATACGGATATACAAATCCTTGAAAATAGGTCAGGCCTGGTGGCCCTGGTCTATAGTCCTAGAACTTCGGGAGGCCAAAGCGGGATAATCACTTGAGCCCAGGAGTTCAAGACCAGCCTAGGCAACATGGCAAAAATTCATCTCTACAAAATGTACAAAAATTAGCTGGGCATGGTGGTGCACACCTGTAGTCCCAACTACTCATGAGGCTGAGGCAGAAGATTTGCTAGAGTCCAGTAGTTTGAGGCTTCAGTGTGCTAAGACTGCACCACTGCACTCTAGCCCAGGTGACAAAGCAAGATCATGTCTTAACAAAAAAAAAAAGAGAGAAAAAAAAATTCTGGATAATATTATCAACAATTTATCTGAAGACAATCCTTATACCAATTAGGGATGGATATTTTAAATCATTTCAACATTTCTATGGAATACTACCATAGTTTAGGCATTTTAGACATTGATGCCCTAACTCTTCCAAGACAGAATTTAGAAAAGCTAAAAAATGTGGATAGCTAACACTGGGCTTTAACCTGTCTCTCTCAAACATTGAAATGTTTCAAGAAACTTTCAACAATTTAGAGAGAAAGTAAATTCACGGATGAATTCTCTGACATGTGTCATAAGTGTCAGGAGTTGATGATGTTGAGTAGAGAGGTACACTCAAATGTTATATACTGGATATGAAGACAGAAGAAATGCCCTCCCACTGAGAAAACT
Organism: Rhinopithecus bieti; assembly: GCF_001698545.2. Lineage (NCBI taxonomy): Eukaryota > Metazoa > Chordata > Mammalia > Primates > Cercopithecidae > Rhinopithecus > Rhinopithecus bieti. The sequence continues at coordinate 296,827 of NW_016828141.1, forward strand.
TGGAAGCCCTGTGGTTCATGTTACAATTGGCTCCTGAGTTCGAAATGGCTAGTCCAAGGTTATCCCTTTGTATTTCAAAGTGATTCCACTGTTATTAGTTTCACCCTATATGCCATACAGAAGCAATGGATATAATTTATTGGTTAATGAGTTCCATTAATTTTTTCCCCAAAAGCATGGATCTATCCATGCTTTCTATTATGTTAGACTTTTTATTAAAGTCTAGCATATTGTTTATCTGATCTGATTTTATCTTGTTTTAATTTTAAAGAGTGGTTCTCAAACTTTTTCGTCCCAGGACTCTTTTATATTCCTAACAGTTTGTTTATATGTGCTGTATCTATCTACATTTACCACATGAAATAGTGACTGGAAAGTTTTAAAACATAAAAGTATCCAAGCATACATATTACTAGTTGTTTTAGCCTCTAAAAAAACTCCACTGTAACCTTGTGAGACAATGAAAATGAAAAGGAAAATAAACTATGAAATAGTACTATGAAATAAGCACTATGAAAATAGTTTTGACCTCATGAATTCCCACTAAATAGTGTCAGGAATGCCCATGAATCTCCATATCATATTTTGAGAACCACCAGTTTAGAGAACCACCACTAACAAAGGAAAAATCAGCTATATGCAAAACAAACAGAAAAAAAGGGGCTACACTCCAGGCATGCAGATACATCTTAAAGTTGTCCCCCGGGAAGGGTGCACTGACCTGATGGACCACACAAGGGAAACACAGGGGGATGTCCACATTGGACTGACTCACAATTATTAGCCCCCTAAGCCTTTTCTAAATTTTATAGAGCTAGGCACTCTCATCTAGCTTAGATTATCTCCAGAGCTGAGCAGGAGAAACTCTGGTGGGACACAGAATATTATCAATCCATCTGGTAATCACTGATTTCATTATGACCCATGGTACATGTGTATACCTTAAAGTAGAGAGATATTTACAAAAATTTCACAAGACAATCTATGTGGCTGACAGAAAAAAAAAATATTCCTAATTCTATTTATGTTTCTCTTACCTTTTTTTTCTTCATTTAGCACCGTTTGTTCAATAGCTCCCTATTTCCCCAATTGCTAGCCCTATAAACCCCATTCACTCTCTGTTTTTATGAGTTCTACTTTTTTTAGGTTCTACACATAAGTAGTATTATGCAGTATTTATCTTTCTGTGCCTGGCTTTATTTCACTTAGCACAATGTCCTCAAGGCTAATCCATGTTGCAAATGACAATATTTTCTCTTTTAAAGGCTCAATAATATTCATTGTGTGTGTACACACACATATAAATACACACATATACACACATATAAATGACATATGACAATATACATACGTCATACATGTGTGTGTATATATACACATATATACATATATACACACCTTATCCATTCATCTTGTGGATGGACACAGATTAATTCCATGTCCTGTCTATTGTGAATATACTGTAGTAAATACAGGAATGCAGATATCTCTTTGCCATACTGATTTGATTTCCTTTGGATATGTATTCAGAAATAGGATTACTGGATCATATGGTAGCTCTATTTTTAATTTTTTGAGGAAGCTCCACACTGTTTTCCATAATGACTGTAACAATTTACATTCCCATCAACAGTGCATAAAGATTCCCTGAAAATCAACTGACCATATGCATGGGTTTATTTCTGGGCTCTCTATTCTATTTAATATCTTTTCATAAATCTTATTTTATATATGTATTAGTTCAGACATTCAAGGATTTAACATATAAATATATAGGTCAATGCGCTAAAAAATATTGTTAATGGGGTGTACACTCAAAATATTTGCAGACTATGTGGTATTTTATTTGATTAAAATGTTTTAACCAAATAAATTAAGATTGACAATACTAAATACTGTTGGGATCTGGAACAAACCTCTGTTTTATGTTTTTTAGGAGTATAAATTGGTTCAACCACTCTGCAAAATTATATAGCACTACCTATAAAAGTTACATATATGCCTCCTATTTAACCCAGAAAATTTATTCTCAGGTATACACTTAAGAGAAATGAAGGCAGACGCTCACCGAAAACATGCTCAAGAATGTTTCCAGCAGCTTTGTTTATACTAGACTCAAAATGGCAATAATCCAAATGCCCTTTGTCAGTAAAAATGAATAAACAAATGGTGGCATATTTATACAAAACAATGCTACAGGGCAAGAATAAAGAATGAACTTTTGATACACACAGCAAAAGGTATGACTCTTCTAGACATAATGTTTAGCAAAAGAAACCAGACACAGAAGAGTACATACTACGTGAGTCCATTCATCTGAAGTTGAAAAAGGGCAATACTAATCTGTAATGGTAGAACTCAGAATAGTGGTTACCTTTGGCAGAGGAGATTAACTACAGGGAGACTCGTGAGGGCCTTTAGAAGAACTGGAAATGTCCTATATTGTGAGCTGGTATTTTTTGCTTGAGTATATAAATATGTAAGCATTTATTGATCTGTACTTTCAAGATTTGTATATTTTACAGTATTCCGATATACTGCAATAAAAATATTGTAAGAGTTATAACCAAATTAGGAAGTACCCAACTTAATTTTCTCCCCATCAAAACTAGAAAAGATCTATGAAAATCTTCTTTATCCACATGAAAACCCAATGCGTACAGTAGGCTTAAAAGCAAAGCACAAGTTTTCCATTACAAAGACAAAAATCAGTCTCACTTTCCTCCAGGATCATTCCGAGACAATGCCATTTTCTACTATCTGAGAATAACCTGATTAGCTCCTGCTCTAAAGCCATAGCAAGTGTATGTGTGAAGGTGTGGGGGGTTGTCCTAGGCTCATAGGAAACAGCAGGAAAAAAAGGCACAGAATCAGATTAGCAGGAGGTGTGCCTCTGCTTGCGTGGGTTGGACATTTTGGGGACACAGGTCCTACCACACAATAGGTGCTCAAGATGCACACAGTAGATTGAGGTTATGTTGTCTTTCATTCTAATGCTTTTTATTACTACGCCTACCCTATCCCCTGGTCTCACAGAACTAAGAATCCTTAAAACTGAGAAAGAGAAGCAGATGGTGGCAGCATAAGAAAACAAAGAAGAGTTTGGAAAATTTTAATATTAAATAACATGGAAGGATATAATATTAAATTAACAGCAACATTAAAGCTGCATAGTTATCACTAAGATAATTAGGTTAAAAGTTTCACATAAACAGGAAAATAGTTGCACATAACAGTTGCACATAAATAGTAAAATCCTTAAATAGTTATCAATAGGCATCTGACATTAGGTATTTTTGGAAGGTGACTGCAATGATTTGTCTTTTCAGTTTCTATAATTTTTATAAAATATATTCTCTATTAATTTATAAGTTAAACATTGAATAATTCTTTAAAGCTTTTTTTAAAAAGTTATTTGAAACCCACATAAAGATATCATCCGTGCCTCAATTGTAATGATGATGAAGTTTTTCATTCTCAATTATTATGAATTTATCATTGACTTCAGCTCTCTTCAAGTTATGACTTTTTCCTGGTATATCAAGGTCTTTAGCTACAATGTTACTCTAGTGTGATTCACTCTCTAATTCTCTGTCTTCCGCATAGACCCTCAGCTTCATGAAAATTCCAGATCTGTCCCTATGTGCCCCTGAGGCTGTGTGGCTTATTTCCTGGGTTTGTATTCTGGCTCTTTCACCAACATTCTATTCCTTCTAATGGCTCACTTACTCCCCTAGACTCTGTTTTCTTTTCCTGACTCCCCCAAACACTATCTCCATTTATTTTATCAAATCCAGCTTCAACTAACTCTGTAGAGATCAAATTAATAGGCATGGATGGCAGCAGGGCACGATGAGCCAGGTGAAACCAGGAAAAGACATATAGACAGGTTCTTGGACCAAAATAGTGAGGTATGCAGAAACATTGACATAATGAAGCTTGGTGACTGCTATAGTTTGGATGTTTGTCCTCTCTAAGACTCATGTTGAAATTTGATGCCCAGTGTTGGAGGTGGGGCCTAATGGGAGGTGTTTGGGTTATGGGAGTGAATCCCTCATGAATGGATTAATGCCCTGGGCAGGATGGGAAAACAGTGCGTGAGTTTTCTATTAGTTACTGTGAAAGCTGGTTGCTAAAAAGGGAGAAGAAAAAGTCTGACACCTCTCCTGTCTTTCTTGCTTCCTCCCTCACTATGTGATCACTGTACATGCCTGCTCCCCTGTACCTTCCACCATGAGGGGAAGCAGCCTGAAGCCCTCATCAGACACAGATGCTGGTACCATGCTTCTTGTACAGCCTGGAGAACCAGGAGTCAAATAAACCTCTTTTCTTTATAATTTACCCAGCCTCTGTTCTTTTACAACAATATTAAACAGACTAAGGCAGTGACAAAGCCAGTACTGAAGTGAGAATATGTATGCATGTGCTGTGATTCTCAGAAAGCGAACATCTCAAACACCTAGTGATTAAATAGGAGAGATCAAACACACTGTATAGTGTAGTATAGTGTAGTATAATCAGATTGTCATGATATTTATACCAAAAAAATATATTTAAAGAAGTCAGCCATGTATTTTGAGATGCCAGAGCTATCGAACAAGGGTTATAAAGAAGAAACACTACTTGTAAAATAAAGAAAATATCTCTTTTCTGACATGTTTGATTTTTTTGTAATCAAACAGAGTATCTCTTGTCTATATCAGGGGGCTTCAAATTTAAGTAGAAACTATTTAGTGCTAGGAAGACTAATTAACCAGATGTTAGAATTCTGAGAGTCAGACAGAGTGAAGACTCTCTGGACGAACTGTCATTAGTGAGACAATATATCCTTAATGTAGGCTAAATAAATTTTAAAACAATATTCTAGAAGAGACTGCAATCTTCTTGCACTGGTTTGACTTCTTATCTAATACAAAAGCTAATTTTGATGTGTTTCTATATGATAACAAAATCTGGTTTAGGTTAACAATTCTATATGTCCCATATGGAACTCTTCATATTTTCAGATGGGCCAACCCTCGCTACTACATTCTGGCACACTGTCTTCCACCTGTTGAGAAAGGTGACCAAAAGGACTTAAAATATGAATTGGACACATTTAACACAGCAGAATATACCAGTTTAAATGAAAAAAAATGTGATCACCTGTTGTTTATACATAAGTCTTACCTTTAAAAAGCAATTGACTACACTTATACATATGAATGTATTGATTTATTGTGAATGAGAAAAGGAAAGAAAAGAGAAGAAGACAAAGGAAAAAAGGAAGTTAATGTCATTTAGAATAATATTCATTAACTGAAAACAAGTCAATCACTTCTTGCTGTTTAGTATTTAACTACTTTTCATACTTACTTATTGGTTAACCCTAGAGTATTTTGTCACATTTTTATCCAGACAAGACTGAAACATAAATTAAAAATAACAACAACACATACATTTATTGCAGCACTGTTCACAATAGCAAAGACTTGGAACCAACCCAAATGCCCATCAATGATAGACTGGATAAAGAACATGTAGCACATACATACCATGGAATACTATGCAGCCATAAAAAGGATGAGTTCACGTCCTTTGAAGGGACATGGATGAAGCTGGAAACCATCATTCTCAGCAAACTGACACAGGAACAGAAAACCAACCACTGAATGTTCTCACTCATAAGTGGGAGTTGAATAATGAGAACACAAAGACACAGGGAGGGGAACATTACATACTAGGGCCTGTTGGAGGAGGAGGAGGCTAGGGGAAGGATAGCATTGGGAGAAATACCTAATGTGGATGATGGGTTGATGGATGCAGCAAACCACCATGGCACATCTATACAAGTGTAACAAACCTGCACGTTCTGCACATGTAACCCAGAACTTAAAGTATAATTTAAAAAAATATAAAAATAAAAATAACAACAAAATCTGTCATTCCTTTGGGCCCCGCTGCCCCGAACACCAAGACCTAATTTCAAGAAGCAATGCTAAGTATACAGAGTTCAACGCAGATAAAACCAACCTAAAGTCAAAATTTGTAAGAATTTAGAATTCTGTGTAATTAAAATTCTTAAATTTTAATATTTATTTTCTTGCTTTCTTGGCTGTGTTTCTGTTAGATTTATTTATGTATTTAATTTCTTTAAAAAATAAAACAAGCAAATCCATCCTCCAAGCAACTTTGATTTATCTTTGTTTGCACAACAAACCAGAGCACTTAAGTAGTTTTTTCCAAACATGGAATACAATACTTACCCATTGGACCCCTTCCAGCCAACAGGGAAAACAGTATTTATTCCATTGCTTGAAAAGTACTGAATAATTTTAAACACTCTATGTGTATTTATAAAATAACTAAATTGTGCTGCTTAATTGGAATTCTTCTGGGCTTTAGCATAAATATTCTATCACTTATTATATACGCACAAAGTAAATAATAAAATTACATCATATTAGAACTCAAAGAAAAAATCCTCTCTCCTCTGTTTTGAAATTACTTTTAAATACCTCAGATTTAACTATGGATGGATGATTAAACACACACACACACACACATACTACTAGTGCCAAAATTATATATTAGGAACTTTTCCATGAATTGAAATGTTTATAGAAATACACTTCCAAGGAACGTTTTTCATTATACTTGTAATGATTTTTTCACATATTCACCAATTGACATTACTTTTTAAATCTTCCTCTGACATTACCCATTTTCAGGAAATTGGCCTGATACATTAACAGAATAAGGATTTTTGGATTGGACCTGGTTTTAAATCCAAATCCAGGCTCAGGAAGAGGCCAGCATAATGAATCAATGTATTAAGTCTCTTAGCCAAGGACTTAGTCTTTTCTTGGACTATACAGGGGTTATCTGTGTGAGATTCATTACTGATGCTGGGAAATTGCTAATTTTCATGATTCTAGTTACTGCCTCAGTAAAATGGAAATGCCTTGGTAAAATCAGACTGGTAAATAAATTATGATTAACTTTCTTTAAGGAGCTGTCAAAATTAAGTGAGATAATAATGTGTGTAAGGAGGCAGGTGTCAGCTTATTCTGTTTTGGGTTTTGAGTTTCCCTTGCTCTCCCCCACTGCTTTGAAAACACTCAAACTGGGTTTGGTAAAGGGAATGTTCACAATGAGGCCCCTAGTTCTGCTGTGAAGCACTGTGCTCATGCTCCCTCTAAGGGCTTCCCTTTCCAGGGGCTACTTTCCCTGCACCCTAGGTAGAGTCAGAAAATCAGGATTCTCAGATTCATAGATACCCATGCTGCCCAACAGCCAGATTCTAAGCTTTCCTTTAAGAGTTCGCCTTGGTAAAATCATATCGGTAAATAAATTATGATTAACTTTATTCCAAGCCAAAAACAAAAACAAACAAAAAAGGACCTATAATGATAATTCTGCCTTTTTCATGCTTTTTTTAAACTGACAAACTGATGTACTGGTGTCTTCTCAGGACAGATAAAATGTACACACTAAGATGCTTTCTTTGTCTAAATTGCCCTAGTATTTATTTTGTGCCTTAGCAGTATTTGTTCATTCCCACTTCTGATTCTCTATCAGAGTTCTCTCCAACTATGAGGAAGTGGGTTTCTATAGCAAGCAGAGAAATCTATGTTGCTGGGACCTCAGAAGACCACCCTTCTTAATTTTTCCCAGTAACTCATGGATTCTTTCTGAATTTGTTCATTACACAATAGTTTTCCTTATGGAAAAGAACTCACTCCCAGATGCACTAATCTTTTGCTTACAAAACATTTTACAAGAATGGAACTGTTATAAGGCTCAATCTGAATGATACAGATATAAAGTAAGTCTTACTACAGGAACGATTTTTAAGGTTCAAAGCTACAACAGGCTAGAGGAATACTAAAGTGCCTTGTCACACTGTTTTAGATTTTTGAAACCCCCGAGTTTTGAGAAAGTATTCTCATTGAGATGGTGAGGAAAAGTTGCCTACAGTCCTTGAAGAGACTCATGCCTCTAAACCCAGGCTCAGGGAGAGGCCAGCACAATGAATCAATGTATTAAGTCCCTTAGCTGAGGACTTAGTCTTTTCTTGGACTAAATAGGACTTATCTGTGTGAGATTCATTATTGGCTCAAGTGGAAGATTTTACCACAGATATAATCAACTGAGTATCTTATTAACTATTTGCAAAAATTAGAAAAAACTTACACATATGGAGGTGAAAGTACCAATATGAAATGTGCAGATGAATAAATTTTTTAAATTAGCCTATAATTATGCAAAAATCTGAGATCACATTGTCTTTCTTTCTTTTTTTAATAAAAAAAAGGATCAATATGGAGACATTTGTGCAAATGCCAGATGACAACATAAAACTAATGGCCACTTTTAGATTTACCTGCTCCTTGTGTCATCTTTAACAAGAATGAATCTGCTACCACGAAATGGTCTGTGAGCAAACCAACTTGAAAATGGGGTGAGAAAGTGCCTCTTTATTTATTCTTCCCAATATTTCCCTTCAAATTAAAACCATACTAGCTTTATCAAGCTTAATTCTAATGCAGGTTTCACAATCTTCTTAAAAAGCTCTATTAAAGCTCAAAGCTTAAGAGCTCAATAGGTCTGTCATTGAGACTTAAAAAACAAAAAAGTAAACAAAAAAATAAGTTCTAACAGCCCCAAATCGTTTCAATATGCACCTTCTCTTTCCCATCTCTTTTGTAAACGATAGAAGAAAATCTGGGGAAAGGGAAATCATTGTTTTAACTTCCCAGAATTGTGATCTCTACAAACTGATTAGACGATATTGTTGTATTTTATATAATTTGTGCCCAAAAAGTGGCATTTTCATTTGTTCAGGCTAAAGTGTACAAAAGATACTCTGTATATGTCCAAACAGTTCAATTCCGTAAAAGATCACAGAGCATAGCCTAAGCAAGAACAGGTTCTGCTTATAGATTACAGCCTGTGCTTGAGGAGGTCAAAGTTAGGCAGTTAAAAAAGAACCAGAAACACAGTGTCTGAATGTCTGCAGAAGACACTGATCCTGAGTTGTAAGTCATTTAATATTTGTTTTAGAAATCATGGTGTCTGCTTATGTACAAGTGGTGGGTTTCCAAACAAGGCCCCTTCACTGAGCCTATGTAATTCTAAGACATTGTCACTTGTTTAAAGTGATAGCTCTTAAGCTATTACTGAGCATTTTTTTGAGAACATATTCTAGAGGAGTGAGATGAAGGGAAAATAATACTGAGGTTTGGGAGAAGGGCACTGAGAGAGAAAAATATGGTGAATAGGAAACCCAGGTACTCCAAGAACAAAGTCGACCTATCGCTGAAATCTCGAGGCTGAGTAAATGCCTACTTAATGAGAAGGACAGCAATGTGCAGGGACTAATATTCAGGTATCCAGAATTTACTGAGGTAGTATAGGGTGGAGTTTAAGAGTATCAGTTCTACAGACATTGGCTCTACCCTGACTACCAGTGTAGTTTTCTTTATCTGTTTGACCTTAGTATTCTTATCCGTAAAATGGAAATGATGCTATAATAGTATTTACTTTATGAATTTTTGTTGAGAATAAGTTAATATATCTACAGCATTTTGAACACTGCTTGGCACACACTTAATAAATTTTTACTAGCATATTATTTTGTTTATTTCTAATTATGATCCTTGATAGTGGGAGAATTTACTACATTTTTTATTGTGCATAAATGTAAAGAATCTTGCCTATGATTATATTAGCTTGGTACAAATGTAATTGAAGTTTTGGCATTGTTGAAATTTGCCATTTGATATTGGAATACATTCTTAAATAAATGTGGTTATGTTATACTTATACATCGCTTTATGCTTTTTGCTAATTGACATACTTTTTTTTTTTTTTTTTTTTTTTTTTTTTTTTTTTTTTTTTTTGCTAATGGCTTTTACTTAATGCTTTTTTGCCTAATGACTTATTATCTTGCTGTTTATTTTATGTTTATTTTAGACTATGGAACCGATATTAGACAAAAAGCAAATTAAGCGATTTTCTTATATGAGTTTGAAGTGGGTCCTAAAGCATCAGAGACAACTTGAAATATCAAAAACACATCTGGCCCAGGAACTGCTAACAAATGCACAGTGCAGTGGTGGTTCAAGAAGATTTGCAAAGGACAGGAGAACTTTGAAGATGGAGAACATAGTGGCTGGCCATTGGAAGTTGACAACGACCAGTTGACAGCAATCATCTAAGCTGATCCTCTTACAACTACACAAGAAGTTGCCAAAAAACTCAACAGTCATTTGGCATTTGAAGCAAATTGGAAAGGTGAAAAAGATCAATAAGCAGGTGTCTCATGAGCTGAGTGGAAAACAAATCGTCATTTTGAAGAGTCGTCTTCTCTTATTCTGTACAACAATGAAGCATTTCTCGATTGGTTTGTGACAGGAAATGAAAAGTGGATTTTATCCAATAACCAGTGATGACCAGCTCAATGGTTGGACCAAGAAAAAGCTCCAAAGCACTTTCCAAAGCAAACTTGCACCAAAAAAAGGTCATGGTCCCTTTTTGGTGGTCTGTTGCCAGTCTGATCCACTGCAGCTTTCTGAATCCTGGCATAACCATTACATCTGAGAAGTATGCTTAGTAAATCGATGAGATGCACTGAAAACTGCAATGCCTGCAGCTGGCATTGATCAACAAAAAGGGCCCAATGCTTCTCCATGCAACGCCTGCCCACACATCACACAATCAATGTTTCAAAAGTTGAACGAATTGGGCTAAGAATTTTGCCACATTTGCCATAATCACCTGACCTCTCGTCAACTGACTACCACTCTTTAAGCATCTCAACAACTTTTTGCAGAGAAAACGCTTCCATAATCAGCGGGATGCAAAAAGCGCTTTCCAAGAGTTCGTCAAATCCCTAAAATGGATTTTTATACTATAGGAATAAACAAGCTTATTTCTCATTGGCAAAAATGTGTTGATTGTAATGGTTTCTATTTTGATTAATAAAGATGTGTTTGAACCTAGTTATAATGATTTAAAATTCACAGTCAAAACTGCAATTACTCTTGCACCAACCTAGCATATACCTATAAACGTTGAAACCAGGATTTAAACCTAGGCACTCTTCATATTAATAAGTCATACAAATACTTAAAATATTTGAAATGTATTTCTACTTTCATCTTATGTCCTAGATAAGTAGTTCTCCAAGAATGATCCCCAGACCAGCTACATGACCATCAGCTGAGAACTTAAAAATGCACATTTTCTGGCCTCATTCCAAATCTATCATTAAAAATGTTTATTACTTGGGAGGCCGAGACAGGCAGATCATGAGGTCAGGAGATCGAGACCATCCTGGCTAAAACGGTGAAACCCCATCTCTACTAAAAAAATATAAAAAACTAGCCGGGCGAGATGGTGGGCACCTGTAGTCCCAGCTACTCGGGAGGCTGAGGCAGGAGAATGGCGTAAACCCGGGAGGCGGAGCTTGCAGTGAGCTGAGATCCGGCAACTGCACTCCAGCCTGGGCGACAGAGTGAGACTCCGTCTCAAAAAAAAAAAAAAAAAAAAAAAAAAAAAAAAAAAAAATGTTTATTACAAGGGCATTTCTCTTTCCTTGGAGGATATGACAACTTAGGCAAGATCTTCACAGAAGATCCTATACGAAAGACAAAAACACTAGGACATATGTTTAGTCAAGATTGCGGGGCATTTTACCTTGAAGATTTTGAACAAAACAAAGGTGATATTTTAGGATAGTAAAATTTCAGACTTGCCCAGGCACAGGGATGATTTTATTAGCAATTTTCCGGGTGATGTGGGGCAGCTCTCCTCACCAGTCTGGGCTCCGTTCTCTCATCAATAGAATGAATAACCTTTCACACTCCTCATAACTTTATATTCTACTCAACAAACTCTAATTCTCTCCCTAACTACATTTTTACAAATATGATAAAATACAATTAAAATATCAAAAATAAAGTGCCTTTGGATTGAGTTATTTAAAAAAATGAAACTGTAGATTTTAAATTGGATCAAAGAAGGAAAACTTGTAAGGGGTTTATATATTTTATTTCTAAAAGATTGAAAATAAAGATATATAGTTAGAATATAGACAAAGATCTATATACTATTGAATTAATAATCAATAAAGTTGCCTTTGTGGAGAGGAATAATGAAAATATAACTAAACTACCCTCACTTTAGTTTACTGTAGTGGGGAGCTGCCATTAGAAAACAAACTATGAACTGGAGTCCAGGTAGCGGGTAATACTCAGGTTAGAGATTCAGAAACCCGAGGTTTAGTCTAAGCTCTGTTTTTTACTGGGTATGAGCTTATTTTAGCCTCTTTGAGACTCAGTTGCTTCAGCTGTAAAATATGCAGAGAAATTAAATGACATCACATCTTACATTTTTCTCAACCCAAAATCATTTAATCCTTGTTGATTCATCAGACCACAGAGGTGATGATGCATCATCATGTTGATCCCGTCCAGTGGCAGGTGAGGCAGAAACCACAAAATGAGAAAAATGTAAAGCAATTAAACAGAAGTTTCAGAAAAGTTTGGCTGAAGTATGGCCCATCGGCAGAAGTCGCGGGGTGATCTCAACATGAAATTATCTTCATAGTCAAGGCCATTCTGATATCAAATGAAAGTATAAAGTTACAATAACAAAGTCATTCTTTTTAAAGGGAAAATCACTTACTTTCAGAATATGTATATATAAATAGGTAGCATATTTATTTAACAATATGTTGGATATATATACAAACATTTTTGTTTCAGAGAATAAGGGAAAAGCACAAGTGGACTTGGGGCTCACTCCCCAGTCATGGAGATAAAGAATAAGGAAGCTTTACACAGCACTAAAATCTAGTAGGATTTTTAGAAAGGAAATTATGGAATAAGGAGGGATCATCAAAGCAGCTCTATGACTTGCCAAGGGCCCACCCATCATCCTGATCCTTTGTATATAGACACTACCAGGCCCCCATAGAGGGCCATCGGTTATGGACTTTGGTTACAAATCACCTCCCAGGAATGAAGGCTTCCTGGCAAAGATTTACCCTTCTGGTTAAAAGAGGCCAAACCATATGATGAGTACTTTTAAAATTGAACAACACCTTCAAGTTCTTTAACAGGTGGAAAGTCGGGTGGGAACCGAATTATCACCAAAAATCTTCAGAGTCTGTGAACTTTACAATTATTTGTATTGAAAATATAATGTAAAGCTCAGTGGTGAATACTATTATTGCCCCCATTCAACTCAAGGAAACGAAGGGAAATCAGATATTTATAAGAGTTTTAAGAGGTATCAGATTCTATTTTTCACTATGGCAGGTATACTTGATGTGTCGTCACATCCTAGATCACTCTGGAAATGCACCCATTCAAAGGGAGGAGAGTCTCTTGAGATAATCCTATTTATTTATTTATTTATTTATTTATTTTATTTTATTTTATTTTTGAGACAGAGTCTTGCTCTGTCGCCCATGCTGGGGTG
>NW_016828141.1:310354-311880 GCF_001698545.2 Rhinopithecus bieti
TTTATTTATTTATTTATTTTATTTTATTTTATTTTTGAGACAGAGTCTTGCTCTGTCGCCCATGCTGGGGTGCAGTGGCCAGATCTCAGCTCACTGCAAGTTCTGCCTCCCGGGTTCACGCCATTCTCCTGCCTCAGCCTCCCGAGTAGCTGGGACTACAGGCGCCCGCCACCTCGCCTGGCTAGTTTTTTGTGTTTTTTAGTAGAGACGGGGTTTTATCGTGTTAGCCAGGATGGTCTTGATCTCCTGACCTCGTGATCCGCCCGTCTCAGCCTCCCAAAGTGCTGGGATTACAGGTTTGAGCCACCGCGCCCGGCCGATAATCCTATTTATTAAGAGGGGCCATGGAGCATTTAAGGAGATGAAAGAGTACCATGTGACTTGGACAAGGGAAGACGAGGGAATAAAAAAGGAGAAGATGTAGAGTGAGATGAGTCTGGAGTAGTGTCAGGGCAGGCAGGGCTTGGAAAACAATGGTAAGAACTAGGTAGGCTTTCTCCTAGGAGTGATGGGAAATATGGAAAGGTTTAATGCAAGAGGGATGACATGAGCACATCTGTCTTACCAAGTGGATAAATAAAATATTTTCTGAGGGTAAACAGGATCTAGTGTGTACCTTCAATTCCAAAAAGCCCCTGTCGTCTCTCTGATTTGTCAGTGAAGCAAGTAATATAAATCAGGGCCCACCATTATCATAGTCCTCATCAGCTTCAAAGTTTGGGGACAAAAGAAAACCTAATTTATACAAGTAAACCTCAATGGTCACACAGCTACATAGTAATGCTCCTCTGGACATAAATACCAGTGCTAACAGCAGTAACAGAGAATATGCTCAGAGAAAAGCAACACAACTTAACTCTGGCGGTTATTTGGCTCATTTTTCAGAATCTGTCTTAAAAACAACAGTATTTTTTAGTAGCCAAAGATGACAGAAAATGCTGGCAACTGGCAAAATCATGGTTTGACCTACATCAATTATGCCATGCTTAGTAGCATTACCCTTTGAATACCTTTTTTTTTTTTTTTTTTTTCTATGATCTGGATAGAAACATCTGTGTTTACATCAGGGAATCTGAAATACAGGCACAAAAGAGATATGACTAAATAGGATTAAAGAGCCAAAATCACAGTTTGATGTGGCATCTAATAGCAAAGAGGGGGCCAAACCACATGACTGGGAGTTACAAAATGGGTAACTACAATGGAATAAAAATAAAACCCGGGGCGGAGCAAGATGGCCGAATAGGAACTGCTCCAGTCTCCAACTCCCAGCGTAAGCGACACAGAAGACCGGTGATTTCTGCATTTTCAACTGAGGTACTGGGGTCATCTCACTAGGGAGTGCCGGACAATCGGTGCTGGACAGCTGCTGTAGCCCGACCAGCGAGAGCTGAAGCAGGGCGAGGCATCGCCTCACCTGGGAAGGGCAAGGGGAAGGGAATCCCTTTTCCTAGCCAGGGAAACTGAGAAACACAACACCTGGAAAATTGGGTAACTCCCACCCCAATACTGCGCTTTAAGCAAAC
>NW_016828141.1:315209-326769 GCF_001698545.2 Rhinopithecus bieti
GCACTATTCACAATAGCAAAGACTTGGAATCAACCCAAATGTCCATCTGTGACAGACTGGATTAAGAAAATGTGGCACATATACACCATGGAATACTATGCAGCCATAAAAAAGGATGAGTTTGCGTCCTTTGTAGGGACATGGATGCAGCTGGAAACCATCATTCTTAGCAAACTGTCACAAGAACTGAAAACCAAACACCGCATGTTCTCACTCATAGGTGGGAATTGAACAATGAGATCACTTGGACTCGGGAAGGGGAACATCACACACTGGGGCCTATCATGGAGAGGGGGGACGGGGGAGGGATTGCATTGGGAGTTATACATCATATAAATAATGAATTGATGGGTGCTGACGAGTTGATGGGCGCAGCACACCAACATGGCACAAGTATACATATGTAACAAACCTGCATGTTATGCACATGTACCCTAGAACTTAAAGTATAATAAAAAAAAATAATAAAAAAATAAAACCCAACTTTGACAATAAAGAAAAACTCTTGACTATTAGCAGTGCATTTATATGCCTGGTGTGTCCCCTTTTCTCCTCCTCCAAACTTAGGCGTTTATTCAGAAAAACCAGGAGAAACAGTGGCACCACAAGATAAGAAATGATAGAGAGCCACTCATCTTTTAGTCTGTGGCAGCTCCTGAAATTCCTCAGTTGGGAAGGCATTGGGATTTACAACAGAGACGCCTACCGAAAAGAACTCTGAGAATTTGCATGATCCTTTGCTAGAGTTTTCATTTTTTTATAGCATTGCCATTGCTTTACACCTTTAACTCGTTCACAAAATATAAAGTATAAGATATCTGTAGTAGAAAAATTTAGATGCAAGTTTTATTTAGCAAACACATAGAGAAAAACATCCCCCTCTTCACAGACTGCTTTAAAGCCCTTAAAGTCAATGTTTTTATAATGTTAGGTAAGCTTTCCTATATATGCAGTGATGTTTTTGTTTTTGTTTTTTGAGACAGGGTCTCTCTCTGTTGCCCAGACTGGAGTGCAGTGGCAGGATTTCTGCTTACTGCAGCCTCAACCTACCAGGCCCAAGTGATCCTCCCACCTCAGTGTCCTGAGGAGCTGGGACTACAAGCACATGCCACCCCACCTGGTAATTTTTCTATTTTTCTATTTTTTTTTTCAGAGACAAGGTTGAACCACGTTGACCAAGCTGGTTTCAAACTCCTGAGCTCAAACAATCTGCCCACTTCAGCCTCTCAAAGTGCTGGGATTACAGGCATGAGCCACTATACCCAGCCTAAGTCATAAAGAAAAAAGTGGATTGGCTTGACTACTAAAAAAAATAAATAAATAAAGTTTTATATGATGTAAAAGAAAGATAAGCAATTTTTTAAAAAACCAACAACAAACAGGGAGATAAAATTAATTCCGAAGTTACAGTAAAACAGTTTATTTTGGTCTTCTGAGTTTTTGATGGTATCTATCATTGGGGCTATTATGCTATCTCTTAATAGCCTTGAAAAATAAATAGTGCCAAGTATAGCTAACTTGGGGATGTGAAGAAGGAATGAATATTATTCACTCTTCTAGCTTTTAGAGCTCAGAAAAAGACACCCGAAGGAAAGGCCTCAGAAGTCCTTTCTCTCTGACCTTCTCCTGCCTCCTATCTCTGGCTTCTGTTTCTCCCCTGAGGCAAGCCATAGAAACTAGAATTCCTCTTCCCCGAAGCAGGTCATAGAGACAGACTCCTTTTTTCCTGAAAGCCATCCATAAAGTCTAACAATAGTATTCTAACCTTCCCCTGCTTTTCTGTTTGACAGCAGTCATACAGAAATTAAGATTCTCATTCCAAAGGAGTCCTACCTCATACTTGGAAGGAAGAAATGCTACAACAGAGAGGCCAAGAAGAATGAACAGACAAGCCTTGCTAGTTTTCCTCACTCAGGCCGCTATCATTAGAGCACACTCCTTTTGTTCAAGCACAATTCTATGGCTGCCCATTCTTCATTAAACCTAAGCATAAAAATGCAGTTTTCCCCTGTAAAGTTAGGACTTCATTCAGAAGGCTCCTGTGTCATCTTAATCTTTAATTAGATAAATCTACAATGCTTTTCTCTTGTTAACCTGTCTTTTTATATAGGTGTGCCAGCCATGACCCTTACGATGGAGAGGAAAGGGATGGTACCCTTT
Organism: Rhinopithecus bieti; assembly: GCF_001698545.2. Classification (NCBI taxonomy): domain Eukaryota; kingdom Metazoa; phylum Chordata; class Mammalia; order Primates; family Cercopithecidae; genus Rhinopithecus; species Rhinopithecus bieti. The sequence continues at coordinate 317,370 of NW_016828141.1, forward strand.
CCACCCCTACATGGCTTCATCAATGTGTGACTTGTACAGAAGCATAGGGCCTGCACTTACAAGGTTCTTACACTTGATTTAATGCTGTGCTGTCAAGGTCTTTAATTTTTTATCAATTTTTGAAAGAGGTTCTGCATTTTTATTCTTCAATGAGTCCTGAAAATTATGTACTGGCTCTGTACTCACTGTTCTATATAGTGCCTATCTATAAAGCAGTAAGTTTTGTGCCAAAGAAGAATACAAATATATTTAAGAAATAACCCTAGTTTTAAAAAGCTTATAGTCTAGAAGTGGAAATAAGCTTAGTAGTCAAGTTATAATGAAACAAAGCAGACAATAAAACATATGGCAGAGATGAAGCTCCAGAGGAGGGAAAAGGTGACTTCTCAGTGTAATGAGGTAAGTATATATGGAAAGGCAGCTTTTAGTTGGATCCAAAAAGCAGAGAAGGATTTGACCATTGACAGTGATGGAGGAGAGGGGCAGGCAGAGAGGGAGTGTGCTATGAAAAAGCACAGGGAAGGGATGGGTACATGGAATTGTTTGGTTTGCCGGAAGTGAGAAGAATCCAGGCTGAAAAACCTCACTGGTTTTGGCTATAGGAGGGCCTTGAATGTCCAACTAATGAGGCTGTAAATAATGCAACAGGAACTATGAGCCATTGAAAAACTTATAGAGAGAGAACCAGTTGGTCACAATTGTAATTTAGGAAGACTAAAGCTGGCCTCAGGCAATGATGGTCATCCTGTCACCTCTCTGGACTCCCAGCCCAGTCCTACATTCACAAACAATGTGAACTTTATGTTTTATTGAGTAGCCAGATGGAAAGTGACATCCAAGTCAGCAACCACCTCTTTTTTTATTCAGCCAGTTAAACACTGCCAGCTCTATTCTGACCATCAAAAAATGTTCACTTACTTTGGAGAGCCAATTTTATTGTTTAAGATTTGAATTTGAACACACACACGTACACACACACATGCACACAGAGTGAGACATCTCCATCTCCTGAAACAGTGCCACTAGAAAGAGTTCTTGTTAGAGTCATTTGAGATAGCATTGGCACTCAGTCCATTTTCTTGGAAGAACAAACTTATGGAAGCTAAAATCAACATTGTAAGTGTCCAAAGTTTAGGTATGTGAGATGAATAATGGACTATATTTTATAGGTAAGCATTTCATTGATTATCAGTTGTGATCTTTATCAGAGCTGCACCAGAAGAAATCAATAACTCTTGAACTTTAAGTTAAGGCTTAAAATGAATATTCATTCTCTCTGTCTCTATCTTTCATCATACACACACATACACACAACATACGTATAGACACATATATATCAACACATACATATATATATATTACCCAATATAGAAGGCACCTGAATAATTTAATTTCCTTGAAAAAGATATTAATATAAATTTACATTTCTACCTCTTCTAAATGTTTCATCCAATCACATTGAGTAAAAAAATCAATACCCTGCTGACAGTAATTTTTCAACATATTATTACTTGATATCAAATTAGAATTGTATTATCCCTTTAGCATGAATATAAAAGGTCTTATGTAGAAATAAAATGTATAAAAGATGAAGCAGTAAGAAAATAAAATTAACCACAAGAAATATTCAAAGTAGTGTAATTATTAAAAATTCAATCTTAAGAAAATTCAGTAGATACCTATTAAGGTGTTCACTAAGCAAAATGTGAAATTGACTTTTTAGCCTTCAGTTTTAACAGTTTAGTCACAAAAATAAAAAAGCAAAACAAAAAATTAAATATTCCACTACCTATCAAAAAATGAAAAAATCTTAATACAGTACAACCATTAATATGCCATATAACTTTGTAATATTATCATTTAATGATGAAATCCTGTTTTCAAAAGAAAAGTAATTTAAAAAAATAAGTGTTTTTAAAAAGTCATAGAATTGTCCAATATCTTTTCATCATAAGAAAATATTTTCTTTAAAAGAAAATAAACTTAGAGACAAAGAAATTCATTCCAGTGGATATCAATGTATTCCTAAGAAATAAAAGCTGTTTTTTATTCTAATTTCCATCCTATATTGAGTTATTATGATAATATATAATATAAAGGAAAGAAAAGCTTTTGATATTTCAGAACTGTAGCATCAAATGAATTTTATTTGGGAAATTAAGCTCAGGATTAAAGGATAATAAGCTATTTCTTGGAACTTTTTCATCTTAGTCATCTGACCTTTCATATGGAAACACACACAAGAGATGACTCAGTCTTATAGTACGAGTCTGTTTAGAAGAGGTGTCATAAATATATTAACCAATAAATAGTTGGAGATGTATTCAATATCATTTTTTGTTCAAGCACATTTTTATTTGTTTCTCTGAGTTGCTCACTTCTATGAGAGAATGGCTTAATACATGTCATGAAATTCTGAAGTTCTGACTTAAGACTTAACCATATGTCATGGAAACTGGCACCAGGAATATAAAGAAGCTTGTTCAAAGTCTTAAATCTCTACAGATTTGTAGACTATTATGACTGAGAGAAAGACAAAAAGTCTTCAGGGTGCTGCATTTCAGATAATAGGGCTAAAAGGAAAGTAAACACTCTCACAAGAGAAAAGAAAGCATCCTACCTTTTTAAAAATTCCATATACTCGGTATGCTTGATGAGTCCTGTCCTCATCATTATTGTTTGAAAACATTGTCGATCAATGGCCCAGAGTTTTACATTTACAAGAGCTGGAGAAAAATAAAAGGGAAACAAACAGGGAAAATTAGAGAATTTCAGTTGTGAACAACATCCTGCAAAGAAGATGAGCTATTCATGAGAAGCATGAAAGTGAATGACTTTTTACAAACATTTAAAGCCAATATCACAATGCTATCCTATCTCATTTAAAAAGTCCTATATGTTTACAGGCAAAATATAGTTTATAATTTTCCATATTAGCATTATTGTCTACTAGGAAGATTCCTGTTGCCCTTGCTCAATGTCCCTTGGGGGTTGACAGTGTCTAAGCACACACAGAAAGTATTCTGCAATTCAAGGCTATATATGAAGAAAATAGCATGAAGAAAAAAGAGGTTCACAAGTAATAATAGACCCTGGTAATTATCCAGCATGGTGTTAATGACTCATATGATAATATTTTAATTACAAAAAGTAGAAGTAAAATTTCAATGTTCAGGCTTAGAGGAGAATTTATATAATAGAAATAATAGTTACACAATGATTTCCACACAAAGCTCGTTTTACAAATTGAAATCTGTGCCCAAAGTTGCCATGTGGTTTTAGTAGCCATGTTTGTTCAATTTTAATTTATTCTCTTATGCACCACTATCTTTGACAATGCATAGTTAGATGTTGAAGCTGAGTATCCCACAGCTTCACCATTTGATCTATTAAGCATATGACTAAGAGAAGTTTAAGAAAAGGACAGATGTTATAGTGTGTAACACAACAATGTATCATGATAAACTTATGTTTTAAAAGATGAGCACATTAAAAATCTTGGTTATTATATTGGTGTGATGGCATATGAGAGATTTATTATTCTCTTTACTTTTATATATGTTTTCAAATTTTCATGACATAAAATATTTTAAGTTAGCAAATGAACTAAAAAAAATTCATATATCATAGCTATGGGGTATATAGTCTGAGGAAGACCTTTGAATAGGGCCAGGTATAGTTAATTGAGCCAAACATAGAAAGACAGAAGAGTGCCACTGTCTCTGCTTCACAGTTCTCAAGACTAAGCCCAGTGAATGTGATGGATCATGATTTGGGAGTGAGGGAGGAGAAAAAAGTTATCAGAGGAATTAGGACATGCGTGTGCCTTATGGGGAGGAGCTAGAAGTTACACACAAAGGAACAGGGAAGAAGGAGGATAAGAAGAATATTGTACTCCAGAGTAAACCTTATCTTTGAATTGTACCTATTATTTTCTTGCAAAATTTAAGCTGCAAAACTAGAATATGACTTCTCCCTTTCTATATTAAAGAAAAAACAAAACATGCTCACTTAAGTAGAAATAGAACAAAGCAGCCAGAACTTGTGTGTGCATGGCTCCATTCTAAATGTTTTTTACAAATGACACTTCATCAAAAACAAAAGTTGTGAAGGTATCCTTCAGCCAGATTCTAATATATCTGCTACCTCCAGACTCTTTTCCACAATACCTTTTTACTTGAGACAAACAGTAAGACCCGATGATACAGCCACAAAGAACTTGGGAAATCAGGAGAGGGTTCCTAAGAGTTGGAACAGGAAGTGGGATCTTAAAAAGTGGTAGGAGTTGAGCTACAAAAGAGGTGGGCAAAGGGTAACTGGGTGGGGAAAGCACATAAACAAGAGCACAGCTGGCAACGAGCTCAGGAGTCTACCAGGAAAAGAGACTGAAATGGCTGAGATTTCTGCAGTGTTGCTGCATGGTTTGGGGGTAGTGCATGCACATACACACATGTACTGTGGCCAAGCTATCTGCAGCATTTTAAATCTGAGTTCGCACCTCAAGCCCAGACATTGACCCTTGCCCCTCCCTGTCCTATGAATTGCTGCTTTTTTCTATCTGTTTCTCTCCCTGGTGCTTAGCATGTGTTAATATTGTTATTTCTTTCCTAGGTCTGTATCATGTTTCCTTATATAAATTTGTATATTCCTTCAGAGAAAAGTCCCTATCTCATCTCTTATAATCTCTGCTCCCCCACTAGAAGTCAGCATTTCATTTGGTAGGCATTAGGCAAATGTATTAACGAACTTTATGTACATGAAGTTTACCTGCAAAAATCCCACAAAATAATTTAAGCCTAGGTAGCATCTGATGCTACATCAAAATATCTAAACTGAATGTATCAGATTTCATTATCTATGTGTTGAAAAATGACTTTAAAAAATAAACTGACAGAATTCAATAATTTCATTTTACTTTTTGGTTCCTGTTTACATGGGCTATTAAAATGTCTCTAGGTAAAACTGTAGTTCAATATTTTGCATGATAATAAACATGGCTTGATGAGATTGCAAATTTGTCAATGACCTTGGGCATGATACCAAAACCTTTTTTATATTTAACTTTGGCCAACATACATATTAGTCAAGTCAGCTTTTTACAGATGGACAAGCATGATTAATAATCACCTTGACTTATTATCAAAACATGGTTATATTAGAGTTGTGATTAACATTTTTTAAGTAGCCTGCTAGAATGTAAATCTATTGCTTCTATAACTTACAGAGACCATTCAAAAACATATCTTTTCATTCACCTTTGATCTTAAGTGATGTGTTAATCTCTATAGGGAATAAGCATTTCACAAATAAAATTCCTGTGATTTTCGTGATGATTACTGTTGAGCATTTAAGTCTAAATGGTATGAAGCAGAGACAGTGCTGGGAAGTGATTTTCCTTTTTGTTCAAGTATGTATCTAAAATTCTTTGCTGAAATGTGTATCATTTTCTCAGGTTAAGGTCACCCGTATCCCACTCAGTGGAAAATAAACTCCCAATACTCTGAGACCTCTAAGTGCACAAGTACATTGAGAACAACTTCCATGCAGGGAACAGTTGGCCTTCACTTGGGGGACACCAAGATTACAGAGGAAGGAGCCATAAAATTGTACTAGACTAAGAGACCACAAATCTGGATTTGGCTTAAGTTCTTCTACTGAGGAATTCATCTGCTGTTCAACTCAAATTCTGGAAGAATATTGGGAAAGCAAATGTAAGTATAATGCACTTAGAGATTCAAATATTTATTCCGCTCATATTTACTTTATACCAATATGGCAAACACTGGTACTAGATTTAAGGGATAGAAAACAAACTCACAGTCCCTGCCCTCAAGAAACTTGTGATCTAGTACAGAGGTAGACAAACTATTATCCATGCCAAATCTGGCCCATGGTCTGTTTTTGTACAATCTACTGGCTAAGAATGGGTTTTGTATTATTTTTAAATCGTTGAAAATTTAAAAGAAGCATATTTCGTGACACATGAGAATTGTATGAAATGATTTTCAGTGTCCATAAATAAATTTGTGTCCATGAAAGTCTTACTGGAACACGGCCATGCCCATTCATTTACATATTGTCTCTGGCTGAACCGAGTAATTGCAACAGAGACCATATGTACTGCAAAGCCTAAAATATTTCCTATCCAGCCCTTTACAGAAAATGCTTGCTGATTCCTGGTCTAGTATAAGAGAAAAACAAATGAAGAGATAAATGCTACCATGGGGTAAGTTTCTGGGGCTGTGAATACACAAAAAAGGCAAAGCATACTTTCTGTGGGGAGGAGCTGAGAAGAGATGATTAAAGAAGGCTTTGCAGAAAAGAATCATTTAAGCTAGGATGCTACACCCAGGGTTAAGGACTGAATGTTTGTGTCCTCCCAAAATTCAGATGTTGAAGCCCTATCCCCAATGTGATGTTATCAGAAGGTGGTTGCCTTGGCATGAGACCAGATTTAAATAACGTCATGAGGGTAAAGCCCACATGATGGGATTAGTGCCCTTAGAAAAAGAGGATCTCCCTCTCTGCATGCAAGCACCAAGAAAAGGCCATGTGAGGACCTAACCAGGAATACGGGCATCAGCAAGAAGCCAGCCTCTCTGGTACTGTGATTTTAGGCTTCTAGCCTCCAGAACTGTGAGAAATAAATGTTTGTCTTTTAAGCCATTCAGTCTATGGTACAGATGGTTTTCGGTTTACGGTGGTCCCAGTTAAAAATTTTCAACTTTGCAATGGTGTGAAAGTGATATGCATTCAGTAGAAACTGTACTGCGGTAAAGTATTCAATATATTACATGAGATATTCAACACTTTTTTATAAAATAGGCTTTGTGCTACATGATTTTTCCCAAAGGCTGATGTAAGTGTTCTGTACATGTTTAAGGTAGGCTAGCCAAAGCTATGATGTTTGGTAGGTTGAGTGTTTAAATGCATTTTCAAGTTACAATATTTTCAGCTCATGCTGGGATTATTAGGGTATAACTCCATTGCAAGTCCAGGAACATCTGTATTTGTTACAATAGTCCAAACTGACTAAGAAATCTGGCATCCATGGAGCTCCAAAACATCTGTCAATGGAACTCAAGAGATTCTTGAACATGAGAGAGAAAAAAGAGCACCTTTATTTTTATTATCCTATAACTGATATTTAGCATTTCTTCCTATGATTATAGAAATTTGAGCAACAAACCACAGTATGATTTGTTACCAATAGAAACAGTGGCTATTTTTATATCCTCCTATATTTGCTGCTGATATCTAAATATAATTTACATTCACCACTACTTCAAAATTATGGCATTTACCAGATCTGACTCTAGATCTTAGTTTTAATAAGTTATTATATCATAATTCACCATTAAATGTCATCACTGTATTTCAATATAAATGATTTTCTTTCTTCTCCTATGTATTTTATTTCATGTCTCTAAAAAGATTACTCTTAGAGGAGTCCATATGCTTCACCAAACTGACAAATAGGTCCATGACACCCACACACAAGATTAAGAGCCCCTGCTCTAAGCAAGTCCTGGAGGAAAAATTAGGTCAGAGAAAGAGGTAGTGGGAGTGGCAAGGGCAGGGGTAGTACTTAGCTGATCTGTGTCCCTAGGTGCATGCCAGTTGCTAAAACATCCAAATACTTTTATACTATTTAGTAAACAGCCATTTCCCTGAGTTCCCTGACAGCCCTTCCCAGCCTTTCCCCTAATATCTCCTAGGATCCCCACAGTTCAGTAACTGAAGTGTCAGCACTGAGTTCAACAGTGTCCTCACAGACCTTGCTCCAGAATCAAGTATGCCACGGGGATTGCTAGATATTTTTGAGGTTATCCTACCAGCACCACAACTACCACCACAGGTGTTTTCCAAAATAAGGAGTCTTATTGCATACATAAAGAAGAAAAGGTGTCCCTTGGAAAAAACTCCAAGTAGTCCAGGGATGATTAGATGCTAGGAGGTAGAGAGGTGAGTCAGAAGTGATAAGGAAAGCAACAATTGTTAGATGGCAAAGGTTCTTGTGTGCCTTGATGCAGAGATATGACTTGATCGTGAGGCCAGTGAGGAGGGGGGCACAGAAGGCTTTAAAGCAAATGATTCACTTCAGAAAGATTATGCTAGCAGCACCTAATGGTGTACTGGAGGAGGACAGGACTCAGGGAAGAAAGATGTAGGAATAGAGATACAGTCAGAAATAGAGATAGAGATAGAGACCAAGACAGAGACAGAGATTAGTTAGCAGCTCTTGGAATTATTCAGGTGGGTGGACACAGGTAATGGCAAAGAAACTAGAGAGGTAGATGAATTTGAAAGACATTTAAAAAAATAAATAAATAATAAAAAATAAAAAAAAAGAAAGATATTAAGGATCTCAAACATATAGGAAAAGTCAGGTAGAGGGAATTTGACTCTAACATTCAACTTTCTAGCCTAGATATATAAGTGAAAATAAAATAGTGGAATAATGAATGCTGCATTCATATTATTCAAAAGTGCAGACAGCATTGTATTAGCAAAATTATCTCATTTTAAGGGGTGAGAACCATGCACATTATAAACTAACCTAAGTGACTTCTAATGAGCAAAATTAGCTTGTAATTCTCTTTTACTTTCTACATTATAAATATAAAACTATTATCATCAAAGTATTTTCTAATACTTTCAAAATTGTCATTGCTGTAATAAAAAAGCATAATTATCTTAAAAATATTCTGAAATCACATGGTCCTACAGATACCTATAGTCTAGAAATAAATGTACCAGGCTGTGAGTCCAGGACAAACATCTTAACACTCAGATAGCTTTGGGAATGTTAGGAGGCCAAGATGAAACGTCATAAATATTATGAAGTGTCAGCCAAGCAAATTTTATGTTTTGGGAAATTTTTTTCCTTTTATCAAAGTTGGCCAAGAAGACAAATGCATATGGCCAATAAGGATATAAAAACGATGTTCACAAGATGGCCAAATAGGAACAGCTCCAGTCTACAGCTCCCAGCATGAGCGATGCAGAAGACAGGTGATTTCTGCATTTCCAACTGAGGTACTGGGTTCATCTCACTGGGGCTTGTGGGACAGTGGGTACAGGACAGTAGGTGCAGTCAACTGAACATGAGCCAAAGCAGGGTGAGGCATTGCCTCACCTGGGAAGCACGAGGGGTCACAGAACTCCCTTTCTTAGCTAAGGGAAGCTGTGACAGACACCTGGAAAATCGGGTCACTCCCACCCTAATACTGCGCTTTTCCAACGGTCTTAGAAAACAGCACACCAGGAGATTATATCCTGCACCTGGCTCAGAGTGTTCCACGCCCATGGAACCGCACTCACTGCTAGCACAGCAGTCTGAGATCAAATTGCAAGGCAACAGCGAGGCTGGGGGTGGGGCACCCGCCATTGCTGAGAC
>NW_016828141.1:326790-329500 GCF_001698545.2 Rhinopithecus bieti
GGGGCACCCGCCATTGCTGAGACTTGAGTAGGTAAGCAAAGTGCCTGGGAAGCTCGAACTGGGTGGAGCCCACCATAGCTCAAGGAGGCCTGCCTGCCTCTGTAGACTCCACCTCTGGGGCAGGGCATAGCCAAACAAAAGGCAGCAGAAACCTCTGCAGACTGAAATGTCCCTGTCTGACAGCTTTGAAGAGAGTAGTGGTTCTCCCAGCACAGAGATTGAGATCTGAGAACAGATAGACTGCCTCCTCAAGTCGGTCTCTGACCCCTGAGAAGCCTAACTGGGAGGCACCCCCTATTAGGGGCAGAGTGACACCTCACATGGCCAGGTACCCCTTTGAGATGAAGCTTCCGGAGGAATGATCAGGCAGCAACATTTGCTGTTCAGCAATATTCACTGTTCTGCAGCCTCCGCTGCTGACACCCAGGCAAACAGGGTCTGGAGTGGACCTCCAGCAAACTCCAACAGACCTGCAGCTGAGGGTCCTGACTGTTAGAAGGAAAACTAACAAACCAAAAGGACATCCACACCAAAACCCCATCTTTACGTCACCATCATCAAAAACGAAAGGTAGATAAAACCACAAAGAGGGGGGAAAAACAGAGCAGAAAAGCTGAAAATTCTAAATATCAGAGTGCCTCTCCCCATTCAAAGGAATGCAGCTCCTCGCCAGCAATGAAACAAAGCTAGAAGGAGAATGACTTTGACGAGTTGAGAGAAGAAGGCTTCAGATGATCAAACTTCTCCTAGGAACAAGGAAGTTCAAACCCATCAAAAGAAGCTAAAACCTTGAAAAAAGATTAGATGAATGGCTAACTAGAATAACCAGTGTAGGGAAATCCTTAAATGACCTGATGGAGCTGAAAACCATGGCACGAGAACTATGTGACAAATGCACAAGCTTCAGTAGGTGATTCGATCAACTGGAAGAAAAGGTATCAGTGATTGAAGATCAAATGAATGAAATGAAGGGAGAAGAGAAGTTTAGAGAAAAAAGAGTACAAGGAAATGAACAAAGCCTCCAAGAAATATGGGACTATGTGAAAAGACCAAATCTATGTCTAATTGATGTACCTGAAAGAGACAGGGAGAATGGAATCAAGTTGGAAAACACTCTGCAGGATATTATCCAGGAGAACTTCCCTAACCTAGCAAGTTAGGCCAACATTCAAATTCAGAAAACACAGAGAACACCACAAAGATACTCCTCAAGAAGAGCAACTACAAGACACATAATTGTCAGGTTCACCAAGGTTGAAATGAAGGGGAAAAAATGCTAACAGCAGCTAGAGAGGAAGGTTGGGTTACCCACAAAGGGAAGCCCATCACTAACAGTGGATCTTTCAGCAGAAACCCTACAAGTCAGAAAAGAGTGGGGGCCAATATTCAACATTCTTAAAGAAAAGAATTTTCAACCCAGAATATAATATCTGGCCAAACTAAGCTTCATAAGTGAAGGAGAAATAAAATCATTTACAGACAAGCAAATGCTGAGAGATTTTGTCACCACCAGGCCTGCCCTACAAGAGCTCCTGAGGGAAGCACTAAACATGGTAAGGAACAATTGGTACCAGCCACTGCAAAAAGCATGCCAAATTGTAAAGACCATCGATGCTAGGATGAAACTGCATCAACCAACAAGCAAAATAACCATCTAACATCATAATGACAGGATCAAATTCACACATAACAATATTAACCTTAAATGTAAATAAGGTAAATGCTCCAATTAAAAGACACAGACTGGCAAATTGGATAAAGAGTCAAGCCCCATCAGTGTGCTGTATTCAGGAGACCCATCTCACATGCAGAGACATACATAGGCTCAAAATAAAGGGATGGAGGAAGATCTACTAAACAAACGGAAAACAAAAAAAAGCAGGGGTTGCAATCCTAGTCTCTGATTAAACAGACTTTAAACCAACAAAGATCAAAAGACACAAAGAAGGCCATTACATAATGGTAAAGGGATCAATTCAACAAGAAGAGCTAACTATCCTACATATATGTACATCAAATACAGGAGCACCAAGATTCATAAAGCAAGTCCTTAGAGATTTACAAAGAGACTTAGACTCCCAAAACATAATAATGGGAGACTTTAACACCCCACTGTCAACATTAGACAGATGAATGAGACAGAAAGTTAACAAGGATATCCAGGACTTGAACTCAGCTCTGCACCAAGCAGACCTAGCAGACATCTACAGAACTCTCCACCTCAAATCAACAGAATATACATTCTTCTCAGCACCACATCACACTTATTCCAAAATTGATCACATAGTTGGAAGTAAAGCACTCCTCAGCAAATGTAAAATAACAGAAATTACAGCAAACTGTCTGTGAGACCACAGTGCAAACACACTAGAACTCAGGACTAAGAAACTCACTCAAAACCGCACGACTACGTGGAAACTGAACAACCTGCTCCTGAATGACTACTGGGTACATAACGAAATGAAGGCAGAAATAAAGATGTCCTTTGAAACCAATGAGAACAAAGACCGAATCTCTGGGACACATTTAAAGCAGTGTGTAGAGGGAAATTTATAGCACTAAATGCCCACAGGAAAAAGCAGGAAAGATCTAAAATTGACACCCTAACATCACAATTAAAAGAACTAGAGAAGCAAGAGCAAACACATTCAAAATCTAGCAGAAGGCAAGAAATAACTAAGATCCGAGCAGAACTGAAGGATATAGAGAC
>NW_016828141.1:331818-335950 GCF_001698545.2 Rhinopithecus bieti
AGAAAGCTGAAACTGGATCCCTTCTTTACACCTTATACAAAAATTAAATTCAAGATGGATTAAAGACTTAAATGTTGGACCTAAAGCCATAAAAACCCTAGTAGAAAACCTAGGCAATACCATTCAGGACATAGGCATTTGCAAGGACTTCATGTTTTCCCCGGCTTCCTCTCCAGCTTCAAGCCTGCCTCTACCCCTCCAGAGGAAAGCTTGTTTTACTCTGTGCCTTTGTTCACGATAGGTCCTCCACCTAGAATGACTTTCCACCCATTTGTCTTCTAAAACTCCCACATATGCTTGCAAGACTCAACTCAAAGATAGTTTTATTAGTCAATCTTAGTCAAGATTCTCCAGAGAAACAGAACCAACAGGCTATATAGACATATAAGTGGGTATTTATGAAAGAAGTTGGCTATGCAGTTATGGAGGTCAACAAGAGAGATCAAATTTGCCCTTCCTGTACCTTTTTGTCCTAACTAGGTCTTCAGCAGAATGAACGATGCCTGCTCACACTAGTGAGAGTGGATCGTTTTACTCAGTCTGCGGATTCTAACGCTGATCTTATCTGAAACACTCTGATAGATACACCCAGAAATTACGTTTTATCAGCTATCTGGGTATCCCTTAGCCCAGTCAAACTGACATACAATTAACCAGCACAGTACCTTTTAAATATTTTTTCCCTTTCCAGACCCTTCTGTGCTAAACTTTTACCAAACTTCGCCCTTGTTACATTTTAATCTGCACTGTCCAATATAATAGCTATTCGCCATACATGGCTATTGAGAACTTGGATTAAGGCTAATGTGAAATTGGATGCACAAGTTACACACAGGATTTAGAAGATGGTATGAAAAAAGTATGTAAAATAACTTAGGAATAATTTTACATTTATTACATGTTAAAATAATAATATTTTGGGTATATTGGGTAAAATAAAAGTTTACTAGTAAAATTCATTATACTTGCTTCTCTTTACTTTTAATGTTATCGGCAGAAAATATAAAATCATATATATTGCTTATATAACATTTCTGTTGGTTAGTGCTGCTCTAGAATAACAATACTCATAACAGATAATCATTTTTTTACACATTTATTTTGTTCCCTGGAATAGAACAAAGTGAGAATTCATCAAATATACTCAGAATTGAATTTTGTGTGTGTCAAACATTTCAACTAAATAAAATATTCTTATAATTCTTTGGCAAATCACCACAGACCGTCATAATCTCTATTAGGAGAGAACTGGTTTTCAATATTAGTTGTGTCTGAACACCTTTCCCCTGCAGTAGAACATGAGTTGAAATTTCTGAAAAGAGTTCCTGAGTGAATTATTTTCTCAAGTCAGATAATGTTTTCAGGGAACATTCTCAGATAGTAGATAAGTCTCATATAAAATGTTTGCTGATCCATACTTTTTCTAAATAGACTAGAAATTGAGGGGTTGGCACAGGAAGAAAGATATGAAAAAGAATAATTAGCTTATTCTCCTACTTCATTTTTAACATTAAAGAATACCAGCTCACATCATAAGGTACTTTAATATATGCTCAAGGAATCCCAGAAGCTGTATTCTACCCCTACTTTATTGACGCTTGATTCATCTGTGATCACTCAGATACTTAGTGTGACAGGATCAGAAGCTTGGGAGAGACCTTGCGGGGCTCCATCAAGCCCATAACTGCTTCCCAATATTATTAAGGCATATGTTAGCCTAAAGCTAAATTCTAACTGCCGGAATGTTCTGAGACAAATGCTTCATAATTAGAAAAGGCCATTTGCTGTTTACTATGCATCTGGAGCACGCCAAAGTCTCCACTGCACAAATTGCCTCACAGTTAGTTTGGAGGATATATTTTAATCTTTCTTAACTGGAAAAGTTACCTTTTTAATGACACATAGAGGATGGGTCATAAAATTGGACACTGCGGATAAGAATCATTATTATATACTTAATAGTAAGAAAAATTACCATCAATGTTGTCACGATATTCATACATTGGAAGGGAGTAGGCTGCCCTGTAATTAAGGAGATAGAAATAAAATAGCTGTTTCTCTAACTTCTGTTTGACTTCCTATCTTGTAGAAAGCAACCTGTAAAGGCTGATGGTGACATCTGAAAATCAATGGAAAACAATTCACCAACATAATGATTCTAAAATTTAAACTGACTTTAAAATGTTAAGGATACTAGAAGGACCAAGTGGATAATGATTTTAGTACAAATATGTTCATAATAATGATCATTATTTAGGGTATCTTTATTGAACATTTACTACACAATGTGAAACTTTGTTATGTTTGCTTAACATATGTTAATCCTATGAAATATTCTTATCTCCTTTCTATAAATATGCAAATTAAGTCTCAGAAAAGCTAAGTTACAGCCCAGGTCACATATGTAATAATTAAAAGAGTTAGTTTCAGTCTGACTTCAAAGCCTAGCATGTTTTACTAATATGTGTTCTTTGTTTTACTTTCTATTTTTTTTATTTTTTTAATTGGCAGACAAAATTATACATATTTACTGTGTACCACATAATGTTTTAAAGTATGTATACATTGTAGAATGACTAAATCTAGCTAATTAACAATTGTAATACCTCATATAGTCATCATTTTTGTGGTGAGAACACTTTACATCCATTTTCTTGGCATTTTTCAAGAATACAATATGTTAATAACTAATGTCACTACATATACAATATATTAATAAGTACAGTAGAAAAATATTTTCTACTTTTATCCCATGGTGGTCAGAAATACTTGATATTATTTCAATAGTCTAAAATTTGTTAAAATTAATTTTGTAGCCTAACACATAATCACTGCTAAACAGAGTTCCATGTGTAGTCTAGAAGTATTCTACAGCTGTTGCATAGAACATTTGTACAATTAAATTAGGTCCATTTGATCTAGGTTTTACTTGATATCTGGGTTTCTTTATTGATTTTCTGTCTCTACGATCAGTTTATTACTACAAGTAGGGTGTTGAAGTCTTCTACTATTATCCTATCGCAGTTGATGTCTCTCTTCAGAGCTATTAACATTTGTTTATATATTTAAGTGCTCTGATGTTGTGTGCATATATATTTACAATTGTTATATCCTCTTGCTGGGTTGATCCCATTATCATTATATAATGATCTTCTTTGTTTCTTTGTAAAGCTTTTGACTTAAAATGTATGTTATCATCCAGGCATGGTGGCTCACGCCTGTAATCCTAACACTTTGGGAAGCTGAGGTGGGAACCTGAGGTCAGGGGTTTGAGACCAGCCTGGCCAACATGGTGAAACCCTGTCTCTACTAAAAATACAAAAAAAACTAGCTGGATATGGTGGCTTATACCTGTAATCCCACCTGCTTGGGAGGCTGAGGCAGGAGAATTGCTTGAACCCAGGAGGCGGAGGTTGCAGTGAGCTGAGATTGTGCCAGTGCGCTCCAGCCTCAGCAACAGAGTAGGACTGTGTCTCAAAAAAAAAAAAATGTATTTTATCTAATATACTGTTTCCTTCAGCACTTTGAATGTATGATCCCACTCTCTCCTGAGAGATTTCTGCTGAGAAGTCTGCTGCTAGGCATATTAGAATTCTTGTATACATTATTTATTTCATTATCTTTCTGCTTTCCTCTCATTGTCTTTGATTTTTATCAGTTTCATTATGTCTTACGGTAGTCATATTTGACTTGAATTTAATTGGAGACCTTTGACCATCCAGTACTTAGGTACTCATATTTTTCTTTAGGTTTGAAAAGTTTTCTGCTATTATTTCTGTAAATATGTTATTTCCTCTTCATCTTTCTTATCTTCTTCTTTAGCCCCTATGACTTGTACATTCACACTTTTGATGCTATCCCATAAATTTCACGAGTTTTTTGTTCTTTTTTCTATCATTTTTCTCCTTTGACTATATATATTTTAATAACCTGTCTGAGCATACAGATTCTTCTGTTCTGCATTGATGCTCTCCATTGCATTTTCTATTTCATTCATTGTATTTTTCAGCTCTAAGACTTATTTGATTTAAAAAAAACATCAATCTCTCCATTACATTTCTCATTCTGATCACCTTTTTTTGTCAGGTTGTTAAATTACTGTTCTACTTTCTTCCCCCCACCGCCCCCGCCC
>NW_016828141.1:336085-361951 GCF_001698545.2 Rhinopithecus bieti
CCCCCCGTGTGCTGCACTTCTTTAAAATAGAGGTTTTGAATTATTTGTTGGGCAGTTCTTACATCTCCATTTGTCTGGAGATAGTCACTAGCACCTTTTTTTTTTCCATTTAATAATGCCATGGTTCCCTGATTTTTGTTGATTCCTGTGGTTGTACAGCAATGTCTGGACATTTGAATAAATATTTACTTATTTTACTCTTTACAGACTGACTTTTTCTGGGAAAGCTCAGAGCTACCCTCTGTCTTCAGGTGGTCTTCAGTAAAAAAGCTGAATAAGCATTTTAATTCATTCTACATGCTCTAATTTTTAGGCACAGTAATCCCCAACAGTGTTGAAGAAGTCATCTTTAAAAGTCAAAGCTGTGTGAACCATCCAGAGTTCATCTGATGGCAGGCATTGAGGGCAACAGGGATAGGTGTATCTGAGGGATCACATGTGCCAATAAAAAATCAATTCTTGCCTTTTTCCATTTTGACTGACACCCATAGGTACCAAAAAATAGGTGCTAATAAGTAACAAGTTTTGAAGATGTGGAATAGGGCTATGGAAACAAGGAATGTTCCAAGTGTCCCAGTCTTTCTCCTTGCACTCCTTGTTAACAACAATACACTATATTCTTACATTTGTTAAACCACAATTAAAATACTTGAAAATCTGTGGAAACTCAGCACTATGAAAAGCTGGTAACGGAGGCCATGAATTGACTGACAAAGGGGGTAAGAAATGCAAAGAATAAATAAAACTTAGGTCATCTAAAACAACCCTGGCATGAGGCAAAGGTCAGGTATATTAGGCAAAAGAACAGGGGAAAACAAGGAATTTGTCTCTAAGAAATAAGTTGATTTCTGTATAAATTGGTTATAAATGTGGGTCCAAGAGTGAAAGGAGGAGTCAAGAAACCCACAGATAATAATAGAGTTATGAATATGAAAATTCTACAAGTTCCCTCTTATGAAGAACAGTAAAGATCACACAATCACTTGTGAGCTGTTTACAGAGAAACACAATTAAGAAAGTGATAAGCTATTCCAAGCAGTCCTACTAGATTGATCTTTCTAAAGCACTATGCTAATCCCGTCATTCTACCCACCAAACGTTCAATAGGTTCTTCCTACTGCCATAAATAAAACAAAATCTACTCATCTTTACATTTAATTCACATCTCTAGTTAAAAGTATCTTCCTAGCTTCATCTCCCAAAATCCCTTAAACATAACATATTTCAGTCAATGGACTGAATGCAGTTTCCAGATCTACCCATCCTTTTCTTGCCATCAGGTCTTTACTCCAGTTATTTTCCTCTACCTTCAGCAATCTTAGTAGTCCCTAAAGGCTTAGTTCAAAAACCACTTTGTCTATGAAGACTTTCTCATTCACGTCAACTAGAATTTTGCCCCCTCTAAATGTCTGTAACCTTCTGATTGTGTCTCCTTAGTGACTTTTGTCACTATACCTTGCTTCATAGTTATTCATATACCTGAGTTATATTGGCTTCATAGTTATTCATATACCTGAGTTATATTGGCTTCATAGTTATTCATATACCTCAGCTATATCAGTACCATATTCTACTCTGAGATCTGTGATAGTTCTAAAGTGTTCAGCAGATGTTTCAGATTAAATAAATGACTGGGAGGCAAAGGGGAAACAATCTGTGAAAAAGATTAGAAATTGAGGACAGTCATCCTGTATAAGAGAAAGTGAAAAATCAGTAACTGACCTAAAGTATTTGATGGGTTTATTAGATTTCAAGTAAATTCAATGGAGCTGTTTATAACAGAACTAAGGGCTACGCTGAAGTCAAGAGTTGAGAGATTGATTACAAACATTTTATAGGCATTTTTTGAGACCTTACCCTGTGCCAAAAACTAGGAACTGGTGGTACAAAGATAAACAAGATACAGACTTTGCTCTCAAATAGCTCCTAGTTGCTACAGGCTAACTTCCTTTACTTTTCCTCTTCATTTATACACTCATATTTTTCTTTATTTTATTTTTTCCACCTTAAGCTAACAGCCTTAATTATTCCATCTTAAGGGAAATTTGAATGAATTGACCAGATAGTGTTTCTGATGGATTAAGAGTGATT
The DNA here is from genome assembly GCF_001698545.2 of Rhinopithecus bieti. NCBI lineage: Eukaryota > Metazoa > Chordata > Mammalia > Primates > Cercopithecidae > Rhinopithecus > Rhinopithecus bieti. The sequence goes on from NW_016828141.1 coordinate 338,177, forward strand.
TCCTTCTAACTTGTAAAGTACAGAACTAAGACCAGTAATTAGAACTTATAGGGTTGCCTATTAAGATTCAATTTGGAGACAAAAGGAATATAGCAATGGCTGAATCTTGTGCTAAGAAGTTTTCCATTACAGGAAGTGTTCAAGTAGACCAACTAATTATAATAGAGACAGGATTACTGAATTGGATGGTAAATTGAATTGGATCATCCCAAAGGAGCAACTGAGCCATAACATTTTACAGTAGCAAAAGGATCAATGCAAAGTGGAATGAAGCATACAGCTATATGATTGAGTATATTCATGATAGTTATTTTGAAGTAACTATGAGGCCCTATACTAAACCATTGATGGTTTAGAGACAGACTCTACATCAAAAGATCAGATGTCTAGAAAAAAGGTGATACCATGTGTTGACTTTAATAATGGAAATGGTGTCTCATAAGATCAATGCTCTATGAACAAATTTAAAGACTCCAGGGGATTCAAAAGAAAGGACTTAGCATGCTACACTGAGAGTCAATAATTTGGAGTTTGTCCTGTTTAAGCATTTTGACTTCACCATACAGGAGTATGTGGCTTTGGGCAATTAATTTAATCTTCCATTATTCTCTTTTAGGAAACAGATATCATAGTGCATGCCTCATGAAACTATTCTCAGATATGAGTGACATAGCTCACGGTAGATAGTCAGCATGGTACCTGGCACTTAAAATATAATTCATTCATTTATGTCTTTTAATGGTATTACCATATTATAAGTACATAGGAAACAGAGAACAAACTAGCACTAACATATTGGGTAGTGACAATGAATTCTAAGAGAATTAAAAAATAAAACACAAAAGTTTAGAGTAGTCATGCAATTGGCTCACTAGCTCTGAGGAATAAAAGAAGCATTCTGGTAAATTTCATCCAGATTTAGACAGGCTGCAAGGTTAAGAGGGAAAAGTAAAGAATGGCTGAGGCTGGGTGTAGTGGCTCACGCCTGTAATCCCATCACTTTGGGAGGCCAAGGCAGGCAGACACTTGAGGTCAGGAGTTCGACACCAGCCTGGCCAACATGGTGAAACCCCCATCTCTACTAAAAATACAAAAATTAGCTGGGCGTGGCAGTGGGTGCCTGTCATCCTAGCTACTCGGGAGGCTGAGGCAGGAGAATTGCTTGAACCCAGGAGGCAGAGGTTGCAGTGAGCCGAGATGGTGCTACTGCAGTCCAGCCTGGGCAACAGAGCAAGACTCCATCTAAAAAAAAAGAGAGAGAATGAATCATAGTGTGTTAATAAGGTGGCAAAGACAAGAAAACTGGCATACAGAAGAACAGAATTCTTTGAAGGCAAGAAATGTACCACCTTGTTCATCTTTGTCTCTTCTGTTCCTGGCACATAATAAAGGCTATAAATGTTTGCCAAATGAGTAACTCATACATATTCCTGTCTGGTGCTTTTAGGTACAAATTTCTCCTAACTCTTCATTTTAGGGTAGCCCTTATTTCCACCATAAACAGGCCTCATATAATTTAATTGATATCAAAACCCAGAAACATTCTAGAATCAATAATTATGAAACAGATGAATTGTGATTTTTTAGAAAAGGAAACAGAGACTGAGTGGCCATTGACTAATGAGATCCATTTGCATAGGCTCTTCAACATGTAGGAGGGTCCATCTCACATCAGCGAGGCTCCAAACACCTCACATTTTGAGACTCAGTCATAAGCTTCAGTCTCTGCCAAGCTACCGAGATGGAGTTTGTGGCAGCCCTCTCATGATGACACAATTTCCTGCAGGTGGGACATTTTTAACAGTGTGTCTACTTCAAAAATATCTGCACATGTTTGGTAAATGTCATTGCACATCTGTGCATCACAACAGATTTTGGCTTGAATTTCATTAGGAAAATGAGCATTACATCTGTAAGTCCTTTTGTCAGTTGGATAGGCTGTATCCCCAAATACTACACCAAGATGCTGAAAACATACGCTTACATATTTGCTGAAATTCAAGCAAACATCTTTAAAAAGCCATACTAATAAATATTCCTTACAAGTTAAACGATGTGACTTTAACTCAGAAACATTATTAAAATGTATTCTCCCAAAGGAGGGATTTTCCTTTTCCTAGTCAGTTCTTAGAATGCTTCTCTTTCTGCAAACAGTGTACATATGCCAGAAGCCATATATTTGACATATCCTTAATTAATCTCATTTCTTGAAGGGAAAATGAAGCATCAAGATTATATGTCTATTAGCCCCCTGCTGTAACTCTCCTGCAGAGCTACTGTTGACATGCTTCAGAAGTTTCCATTTTTGTTCTATACCTCTACATCACCTCAGTTCACTGCCACCTTAAGGCTAGACTCCACAGTCATAATTTATGAATCCTTTCAAGTTCTCACGTAAATATGAAAACAATGTTTCCATCTAGATCCCGTTAAGAAAGTATATGACAAGGCTGCATAAAAGAAACAGATGCAATACTACTTGGCATCTGTTTATTTTCTAAGCGCTAGTAGACTTCGAAATAGAAATGTCCCATTTTGGCCCATTTTCTCTTTAGTAAATTATATGTCATTCTCTAAGTTTGGCAGAATTCTGGGAAAAAATCACCAGGAAAGGGAGCTCTCTAACAGCCTTCTCTGCTGGCAGATGACATCAAGAAATGTCAAGTGAGCTCAGCTGTTTTACATTTTCAAAATTGTCTGCTTTGGCATATTAAGAGAATGCCATTTTCCTTCTTGTGATTTTTCTAGTCTGGGAAGACACACAGTGTTGCAAAGAAAATTGATCATTCAACAATGATTAGAAAAATAAGCTGTAATTGACATGAATGCCGAGGTTGATTGTATGATTATGCAATATGAAAACTGATCCTCCTTATTTACACAGGTGAAAGAAACAGTGGAATCTGTACTTTAAAAAAGGATCACTGGTATCTTCCATATGTAGGAAAAAAAATCTGAATGACTTCTAGAAAGATTCTGTTTAAACACATTAAACATACTCCTTTTTCATGCATTGAGCATTCTCTCCACACAATGGCACCAATTGTGAGTGTACAACACAATGATACTCAGAGTGTTATCGAGTCTCCCTAATGACTTGCTCAACTACATAAATCCAAAGGTTGGTCGACACATTACTCACCCTTCTCCTCCAGTCCTTCCACCAAATTCCAGTTGTAACTAGGTATGTTTCTCTTTGTGTCATCTCCTTATGCCTGCCTCACCTCATAGGTAATAAGTCTCAAAACTGAGTTATTCTGAAGGTTTATCAACAAACTTTCCAACTTCTCTGACTTCACTGATACTGTTTATTCCATTCTGACACTTCGCATCTCTAACAATTGACTTTATACATTCTGACAATAATGTTAGCTACAGATTTACAGGAATTTCAAATCTATTTTCTTGGGCATAACTAATACCACATGCTTCAAAGATGCAGCAAACTCTGAAAGGTGGAGACAGTACAGTTCAGGTTCTATAACTACTATGTCATTACTAGCTATAGATGAATTATTATATCATATAGACAATACAAGTTATGATCTTAAGTAACTATTGATCTATTTGTCTATATTGGCTGAATGAAATATCTCCCAGTCACCAACAAAAGTAGTAATGAGTGCTTTCTTAATTATACTATGTCCTTATCAATTTGGCTTTATGGATTTAAACACGGCATGAGACCATCATGTTTATTCAAATACAAACATGTATTGAACATGGCATCATGTTGACAAGAGCCATCAGCTGAAGTACACCTTAGTTCACTGTAGACTCTACTATGCAGAGCTGGTAAATAATCAACAAAATTTGCCTTGATTCTTAATGTTCCTGGTATCTCGTCTCCACTTAGTATTGTGAAAAAGGAATGTAAAATCTTCAATGTCAATCAATAATACAATAGATAGATAGTGAGTTGTTACAAGCTGTGTTCAAGTAGAAAGCCAGGAATATGTTTTAGGATTCTAATTCTGTCATTCTGCCTTCCTTTTTACCGGCTTTTCAGCTTCCCTGATCAGTGTTTTCAATGCATTTTTTTTTTTTTTTTTTTTGTTTTCTTGTTATTCCAACCAGGAAACAGTAACAAAGAACAAGAAAAACATCCATGGTCAAGGTTACGCCACAGTAACAGTGGACAGAGGTTTATGCAAAAGACAAACTTGGAAACCTGGAAACACTAGAGGTTATACTCAAAATCACTCTTGATCTTTCCTTTACATTCCATACACTGGTTCCCACTGACCCATTCTCAAACTTGAGAATGGGTAGAGGCAGGAGAACAAACTTAGTTTTTTCAGGATATTTATTAAAAAAAGAAGAAGAAGAAATCAAGAAGCTATTTCTAATGAGGACTTGCTATGTTCCCAAACGTTTTAATATAATAATAATCAAATTACAATTTTATGGCCTAAAGAAGGAAGAAAGAATAACAACACCAGTAAACAACTTTTATTTAAAAAAAAAAATGAGAGGAAAACTTATTTTAATTAGCCATGGTCTTTACACTAATTGCTCACCTGTCGCAAATTAGCCTTTTTCCATTAATAATACACTTTGGCCTTTTAAAAGGGAAGATGAGAGGCAAAACAAAATGAATGTAATATTTTATTCCAAAAGCTATGATTATTTTTCAAGCTAAATTAATGGCAGTCTAACTGACACTAATGAAACCATACAGTCGTATTTAGATTTAGGAAACTGTTTCTTATTTCCAGGGAAGGAAGTTCAATACTGTAATCATATTGTAGGTGAATGCCTGAATAAAGCATGTAGACTAAGGGTAGCTTATCAGAAGTAGATAAGGCACAGACATACCCCATAATCTGTTTCAAGCTCTAGAGTCACAGTTTAATCGGGTTGCTCCAATAACTAGCAATGTGACAATCATTTCAGGATTTACACCAAATATAAAACACACTGGAACTGATTTTTTTTCTTAAACAAATGAAAAGCTATTCTGGTTTCCTTAGAAATATCCCAGGGTAAAACTATTCATCCTTTCTGGCAGGTAGAAGTTGTTTTTTTATTTTGCTTTTTAACTTTGAAAGAGATGACCAAGCTATGCTTCTGGTTTAAGAACACCAGAACAAACACAAGCTGATGCTTAAAATCCAGTGGGGCAATTACATACGTGTACTGCATTGAAATACCATGAGGAAAAAGGCGTTCCACGGGCAATTTTCAGGAAGGCTACTCATCTCCACGCTAGACACAATGGCATAAAGAAGAGCTGAAGGGCTCAATCCTGCACGCACAGCATGCATTTAATCTTTATTAGAACACAACTAAGAGACTCTGCAGGGCTGCTGAGGAAATGATTGCTGTGGAGATGGGGAAGTCAGGGGCCTGTTAAAGGGCAAACTCAGCCAGAGCAGGGAAAGAACACATCAGTCAACCAAGCAAAGGAAGGCCTTTCACAAGGGGAGTGTTAAAAGCAGCAACCAAATATAATGAAATGTCAAAAGGGATGGAGAAAGAGTTAACCAAGATGACAAGAGGGCAAATCCCAGAGCCAACCCTTTCCAAAGAATCAGCTGCTTTTGCAAGAAGCTGCTATGTTCCTATTTTTAGGACTGTGGCTTGTTTTCAATGAAACAGGTTCACATCACACACTTTCCTATACATTTATAAACTGTCTCATTTGCAAAACAAAGAAACAATGTTTTTAATGAAGGCTCTATGGTGAAGTATAATTAATAATATTCAAATATTGTGCTGTTTCAGAACTTAGACAGTGGTTCTCAAACTTGAGAGGTAATCAAAATCCCCTGGAGGGCTTTTACAATACAGATTACTGGGCCCCAAACCCCCAATAGGTCTTGACTGGGGCTTAAACACGTACATACTTAAATTCGCAGGTGGTGTTGATGAACACTGCTTGTTCAGGATTCACGTGTAACAACCATTGGTCTGGCCGGGTGCAATGGCTCACACTTTTAATCCCAACAGTTTGGGAGGGTGAGGCAGGTGGATCACTTGAAATTAGGAGTTTGAGACCAGCCTGGTCAACATGGTGATGAGACCCTGCCTCTACTAAAAATACAAAAATTTGCCAGGCATGGTGGGGGACGCCTGTAATTCCAGCTACTCAGAAGGCTGAGGTAGGAGAATTGCTTGAACCTGGAAGGTGGAAGTTGCAGTGAGCTGAGATCATGTCGCTGAACTCCAGCCTCGGGGACAGAGTAAGACTCCATCTCAAAAAATAAATAAATTTTTTTAAAAAGAGCCATTGGTCTAAGGAAAATGAATAAGCTTACATAAGTTCATGCCAAAGCTTACAACTGGACCATGAGGAGCAAGAGCAAAAAGAATGCCTTATTTACTCTTTTTCCAACATATTCAAAACCTGACGGAAAATCAGGAGGCAATTTAATTAATTGGGGGTAGAAGAGTTTTATTTTGTTTTTCTTCTAAAAGAGACTTTTTTTTTTATAGTAAGAGTTTTAGATAAGTGCATCACAAACCTAAATATGTGTATGAATCACCTGGCAATCTTACTACTGCACAGTGAGAAGCAATACAGCACAGGGGTCAAAAGAGGACTCAAGAGTTAGGCTACCTGAATACAGGTCTGTATTAGTCCGTTTTCATGCTGCTGATAAAGACATACCCAAGACTGGGCAATTTACAAAAGAAAGTGGTTTAATTGGACTTACAGCTCCATGTGGCTGGGGAAGGCTCACAATCATGGCAGAGGCAAGGAGGAGCAAGTCCCGTCTTATATGGATGGCAACAGGCAAAGAGAGAATGGGGAAGGTGCAAAAGTGGCAATCCCTGATAAAACCATCAGATCTTGTGAGACTTATTCACCACCATGAGAACTGTATGAGGGAAACCACCCCCATGATTGAGTTAATCTCCCACCAGTTCCCTCCCACAACACATGGGAATTATGGGAGTACAATTCAAGATGAAATTTGGGTGCGGACACAGCCAAATCATATCATGGTCCAAGCTCTGTCACTTAACTAGCTGTGTGATTTGGGGCAAGTTACTTAGCCTCTCTGTGCTTCAGTTTCATCTGTAATATTAGACTAGTAGAAGTACCAGCCTCATATGATGTGAAGATACAGTGCTTGGCTCAGGTAAGTATTAAATAAACATTACCTGTATACACAAAGAAAGGGATCTGATTTGCTTGTATTCAAGCTATAATAATCGTGTACAGATCTCCTTGGCTTACAATGAGGCTACAACCTGATAACCAATGGTAAGCTGAAAATACTGTAAGTCAAAAACGCATTTAAGGCCCTGATAAACCCATTGTCAAAAAATCGTAAGTTGAACCCTTGTAAGTTGGGGACCATCTGTATTTGCTTTTTATATATTCTTCAAAAGTGCTTAAAGTCAAGCAGCCCTTGTTTAGGATGAGAAAAAAAAGTGTCTATATAAGATTAAACATTAACACTTGATTTAACAGAATTCTTCATCTCTCTATTGGTTGCTATTGCAATTTTTATAATACTTAAGACTTCCATATAGAACAAACTTGCCCCTTCAGATTTCAATAATTTTTTTTTAACATCTAAGGCAATATTGAACTACATACAATGGGTGTTGGGGGCTGAAGTGAGGGAGAAAGTGATGATGAGGAGAAAGAAAAAATTAATAAGTACTTTGCCCAATATTGCAGACATAACTGATGGTGAATGTTCACATATAACTATTTACTTAATTTGTTTGTGAAAAGGAATTATAGGGACTTCTAACTCCCTCCAGTTTTCTTAAGGGCAATAGTTATTACAGACATAGAAACACACTTGCTACATCTTACTTTTCCTGCCCCTCTCCAGTGGACAGAAGTAGTACTAATTCCAGCTATGACTACTTAAGAGTGCTTGTACTAGCTCTTGTTTTCTAATGGAGAATATAAGGCTCTGGCTGAATATTTATAAAGTGGTAAAAACAATTTTCTGTGAACAGTATAAAAAGATTTTTCATAGACCCAACCACTGCTATTATGATGGTACATTTTGCAATGCTTTTCTGCTCCCAAATGTCAGCATAGTGAGACTTTTTTTGTGAGGCAGTCAACATTTTATAAAACGGTAACCTGGGATAACTGTAGAGGCCTAAAACTTCACTTGCTATAATTTCCCTCTTGCCTTTGGGGAAACAACCTCTCTTAAAATGACAACATAACACAAAAGTATTGTAACCAATGGCTTGTTTATGTCTATACTATTCATATTTGAGATCATGAGTATAAATACACATGCAGACCCAAAGACATTGGATGATTGAAATAATCCAGATGTCTGTTTTTTGTTTCTGCTTTTGTTTTAATATTTGTAAAATAGAAAGGGCATTTGGCCCTGGGGAAAAATAAAATAAAATTATATCAAAAAGTGGAGATTTTAAAATTTGTTTTAGTAATAATTATTCTCTAGATAGAACACAGTAATCATTCTTAATATCTTAAACACCACCCCATCCAAAGAGACATTTCTTTCCCAATACGCCATTTCCATTGTCTTTATTATATATAAAATGACTTCGAAAAATTCCAGAATTTTAAATTCTGCAATTATAAGGATGATAAACATTTCTTTCAAAGGCTTAGATTTGTTCTTATTCCATGTCAAAATTTTATGTGATAACACCTGTTTCACATGAATAAGAAAAAATAGGCCATCTTCTTGGTTTACAAATGGAATGTAATACTTCCTACAAATAAATAACCAGGAACAAGCTTAATGACCTTAATTTTTTTTATTAGAAAAAATTTCCCCAACCATCAGCTACTATATCATACAATCTGTAGTAAAGCACAATATCTAGCATCAAATTATTTAGCTAAGTAAAAATAAGTCCAACAAACCAAGTCAATCGTGGATTAATCTGGGGAACTTGTAACACAGAGACAGACTCAATTATAGGGTCCAGAAATGATTAAAAGTTACTTACAATTTTGTAAATAAGAATTACAAGTTATGTGGTGTCTTAAGACTATTGGCTGCATAATGTTTGCCTGATCATGTACATGAGCATATATTTTAAATATGCATTTTAAAGTTCTTTAGAATGTTTTTAAGCCTTTTTGATAAAATACTGAAGACTGAAAATACGTGATTTACGCAGAGTCTCCCAAAATTTATCAGTTTATTTATTTATTTATTTAATGTTCAGCATCCAAATTATATTCCAGTTTGTTGAAGGTTCTTTTCACTCTAGTACAAAACCCCAAAAAAATCACTGTGGGGGGTTATGAAGAAAGTATGTAGGGAAAGGAGGAAAATTCTAAACTTAAAGTCTATCTCCCACTGTGATGCTCAATTCAAACTCTACTCAACCCAAAGGTAAGATAGGGTACAAACTACTGCTTATTTAAAACCCACCCCTAACAACAGACTATGTTACCAGAAAAAGCCTACCTATTTTATAATCAGATTACACAGTAGGTTTTTCTACTTCTTTGTAACTAAAAGAACAGATTATGCCTAACTCTAAATGGGAGTTTCAGGCTAAATCAACTAGGTCATCAAACAGAGGAGACATCAAAACCAGGCTCACTTTAGCCCTCAACCTTTTCTGCCAATCAGAATTTTGGATGGAAAACTATTTTAAAACCAAAGTAGTTTTCCCCAGGCAATTCAGCTCATGGACATTGAGCAACATAAAATGAAGTAGCAAAACATCAAAATCAATAACCAGGAAATGACTATGGTAGGCAAACCACAGTAAACCACAACTAAAAAACAAAAGTCACCAGTGGCTCTTTAAAAAAATTCAGAATGCAGAGCCAGGTCACAACTACAAACAGCAATAAGCCCTACAGGAAACAGCTGAGATGTCATCAGCCAGGGGCCATCAGAGATAAATGGTCTAGGTGGTCCAGGAGGCAGGGTCTTCTCTTCAGCCATTTCTGTTCACTCGGGGGAGACGGCCTTTCAAGGACTCAGTAGGTTATGTGGTGTAGTTAATTTCATCATATGATTTTGGCTCAATAGCAAATTTTCAAATTAAAGGAAACATACTGTTTTAAGAAAGAAAATAATAATCTTTTAATACTTGAGTTCATATGCTGACTCAGTCATTCACACTTAATAGAAGTGGGTTGTCCAGGCAGATTTTAAATTGGGATATGGATTTGGCTGTCTTTGGTATCTCCCAGTATTGTATAAGCATGAGCTGATTTGCATGGTAGACAGGGGACCCACAAGGAGAAGTCTGTGTATTGCTGCCTAAGACAGAGGACAGGAAAGGCAGAAGATTTATTCTCCAATAGGGTTATCATAAAGTTTCAAATAAAATACCAAATCATATAAGGAATTCTTGTAACCAAGTACCTAACAGGATAAAGAGTACATTGTACATGCCTGATGAATGAACAAGGGCATTCAGAAACATACCACTTAACGGGTGGTTCTTTTATGGAAATATAGGGCAAATACTGGACTATCTGGTTAAAACATACATAATAATCCTAACCTTTTCTTAAAGTTCTGTTCCTTCTGTTTCTCCATCTTCATTCTGAGAAAACCCAAATATCTCTTTTCCAGTGCAAAAGAAAAACCAACGATCTTTTCATATTCTTTTCAAAAAACACAAAAACTATCTAAAGATTACCAGTTTCTTTCTAGTAGAACAGCTTTTGACTTTATTAAACAAAATACATAGGGATTTCCCTCTGAAGTACTGACATCTGGATTACTTCATTAAAGTCATCACTATCCCAAGAACAATGAACAGATATCCTGCTTGTCCTGACACCTTCTAGAAGAAGGAAAACTTACCCACAGAAAACATATCTACTCTTACAACTACAAGATTATTTCTGGAAATTTGTAAATTATTATGTTTTTTTCTGTCTCCAGCCACAGAAGATTCAGAAAATGGAAATCCAGTCTTACATCACTCACCGCACATTTTTTATAGAATTTAAAACCAAGAATATTCACTCTTTAAAATTATGTTCTCTTCTTTTAAAATTAATTTTATTCTACCAAATAGAAAGCTAAAATAATCTGAGAAAAATAAAGTAAGGCATTAAACAGCATCCTGCATCCTCTGCATTCTGCTGCCTTAGAAGCACCCAAGGGCAGCACCCAAAGTAGGAACACAGCTTTCTGCTGCTGGTCAGTGGCACTGGTAGCAACGCGGGCACCATCTTCAAATAACTTGCCAATTAGTATTGAGCAGGAGATCACAACATTCTGAGAACACAGAAATGTTCTCAGGAAGTCCTATAAAGACCTAATGGGAGAAACATCGCCAAAATGTAGGCTTTCATGCCTGGTGTTAACTCCTATATCCTCACAGGCTGGCAAACTGTGGCACATTCCAGATTATATATCTGTTGAGGCAGAACCATCGGGAGGCTACCATGACAGGAACTGGAAATGCCAAGTTATTTAATCGTAAAGCTTAGGCTTCACTGTGAAGAAACAATGTACTGTAGGAAAAGGCACAAGTAATCAGAATTAAGATAGAACAGTCATCAGAAGCAATCAAAATGTCTTTCAGGAGTCAATGGATATGTGAACTGTGGTACAACCAAACAATGTAATATTATTCTGCACTAAAAATAAATGAGTTATCATGTCATGAAAATACATAAAAAAAGCTTAAATGCAAATTTCTAAAAGAAGGAAGCTAATCTGAAAAGGCTATATACTATACAATTCCAACTACAGTGTATGACATTCTGGAAGAAGCAAAATTATAGAGACAGTAAAAAGATCAAGGGTTGAGGTGGGGAGTGATGAAGAGACAGGGCTCAGATAATTTTAAAGTCAGCAAAACTATTCTGTATGATGCTATAATTGTGAACACATGTTTTACATTTATCCACACCCATAGAATGTACAACACCAAGAGTGAACCTTAGTGTTAACTATGGACTCTGTGCAATAATGATGTGTCAATGGAGGTCTACCAATTATAACAAATGTACCACAGTGGTGCAGGATTTTGATAGTGAGGGAGGCTATGTATGTGTGGGGGAAGGAGGGAGGCTATGTATGTGTGGGGGAAGGGAGTATACAGGAAATCTCTGTACATTCCTTTGCTGTGAAACTATTAATAAAACTACTCTAAAAAATAAAGTCTATTCAAAATAAACAGAATAGATTAATGATAGATGCACAGAATGCTATGTGAACACAAAAGACGGGCATCCTATTTTGTGGGAATGAGAAGAAACTTTCTCAGGAGGGAGGATAAAGGGTATTTCCAGGACTTTCTAGATGTGTTACTTTTTATAACCAATCTGAATGTCAAATGCTTCTTCTTTGTAATGGACATAATAATGCATACCTTGCTTTATTGTGAAGATGAAAGATTATGTCTGTAAATCACCTAATAGTGTCTGTCAAATAGTAGACACCAAATAGGTACTTATCACTATCTTACTACAGTACAAATTAGACTACTATTTTATCAGTCCATGGCAAAGTTGTACAAATCAGTTAATTAAAAATTAAACTATAATATTCTGCTTGCTACTCTGGGAGTATTAAATGAGCTAATCACAAGAATCATTGGATTATCATTCTAATGCTTGTTTTTAAAACAATTACAATCTTTCTGTTAAGTTGTCAAGTAGAGAGTCTCCATAAGACTTCAAATGTCTTCCGTAGCATAGGATTTCCAAACACCTAAGACCATGTTTGCTCTTGCCGCATCACATAGACTTCTAAATTTTAAGCATTTTGTTTGTTTTGTTTTGTTTTGTTTTGTTTTTGAGACAGAGTCTTGCTCTGTCACCCAGGCTGGAGTGTAGTGGGGCCTTCTCAGCTTACTGCAGCTTGCACCTCCTGGGTTCAAACAATTCTCGTGCCTCAGCCTCCTGAGTTACTGGGATTACAGATATGGCCCACCACGCCTGACTAATTTTTGTATTGATAGTAGTGACGGGGTTTCACCACGTTGGCCAGGCTGGTCTTGAACTCCTAACCTCAAGTGATCTGCCCACCTTGGCCTTGCAAAGTACTGGGTTTACAGGCACAAGCCACCACACCCGGCCTATATTTTAATAGAAAGTTACTCATTGACTAGGTGATCATTAATTTGCTTTGTCATTTAAGATAAAAGATTCATTAATTTATACTGGGTCTTAAAATGTACTAAAAATAGTCCTCAGGTCCCCTTACCATCTCACTAACCTCTGATTCTAACAACTATCCCTGTATTTGTAGCTATCTATTAGATTTTTTGGTACAGACATCTTAACAAAAAGGTGTGCATTTTGCATTTACTCTAATTCTAGACAGTCACAACTAAGTGGAATTAGGAGACAAATACACTATAGTTCTTACTGACAAATATAATAGACAACCAAAATGTTTCACCTATTTTCTTTTATTTTAATAAAAGATTTCTTTTATTTTAATAAATAGAAAATAATATCAGTTTTTGAATGTTAATGAGGGGTCTTTGGGTAGATAAACATTTTACCTGGGATTACCAGGTTGTTTGCTCACAACCCACTGAAATAGGTACTCTTAATATTTTCTTTGTGTTTCAGTGGGGAAGCAGACTGAGAAAGGTTGACTAACTTGCTCTAGGCCATACCATAATGATGTAGTTGGGGTTTGAACTAAAACAAATAAAGGAATAACAAACTAAAAAGAATGTGAGAAAATAATATAAAGGGTAACAATGAAGGAAAGCGTAACAATGAAGGATTATTTGCTGTAAATAATCAAAATTTAAAAATTAGGCTAGCGCAGTGGCTCACGCCTGTAATCCTAGCACTTTGGGAGGCTAAGGCTGACAAATCTTTTAAGGTCAGGAGTTCAACACCAGCCTGGGCAACATGGTGAAACCCCCGTCTCTATTAAATTCAAACATTAGCCGGGCGTGGTGGTAGGCGCCTGTAATCATAGCTACTCAGGAGGCTGAGGCAGGAGAATCGCTTGAACCTGGGACGGGGAGGTTGTAGTGAGCCAAGATCGTGCCATTGCACTCCAACCTGGGTGACAAAGCAAGGCTCTGTCGCAAAAAATAAACAAACAATAATAATAATAATAATAATAATAATAATAATAAAAATTAAAGAACTGGGCCTCCTCAACAATACGAAAAGAGAAGCCACTTCCATTCACAAAATCATCTACTCGGATTTGTGCAAGTCTTGCAGCACATTAGCTACCATATTTTTAAATTCAAAATGTCCATGTTAGCCCTTTCAAAGTAGAGGAAAGTTATTTGGGGAGCATCCATTTGAAATATTAATATAAGTAACCTAAAGGAAGGTAAGCCAGCATCGTCTTCTGATTTGAAGTGTTCTTAAGAAATAAAGCAATCTTTGAGGACCTGTGAACTATTTTAGACCACTATAGTATCTGTGCACTAAAACAACCAGTTAGTAGAAGACAAATTCGTCACTACCAGAATAGATTTTGCCTGAAAGATGAAGTTGAAATTGTATTGTCATAAATCACAGGGCTTAATAACCTCCCCTGCAAGCAGCTCCATAAAACAGGCAACTTTTCAAAATACTAAAGTAATAGAGTTCCAGTCATTTAGCTAAAACCATATTCTTTTGAAACAAATTTTTAAAAATTATATACAGAAATATATACTAAAATATCCTCTGGAGAAATAGAATATTAAATAAATTTAAAGCTTGGTTACTAATAATATTCCTAAAATCAACCAACCAAACATAAATGTCTTAAAAGGTTTATCTCAGTCTTGTATACTCCCATTTGCACATTAATTTATGAGCTTTTAGGTATACAATGAAAAATGCATCTCATCTCTGTCTTATGTATTACTTTAAACTGACCCTTTTCTTCATGAAAGTACTTCTTTAAACAATCCTTGGGATTGTTTAAACAATTCCAGGACTTAGTTTTGTGCCAACTGCAATTTTTTTAAAGTAACTGCTTAAAATAAGAATGAATAATATTTTAAAATTCAAGGATTGAGCTATTACCACTGATTTAATTGATATTCTTTCATATGATAAACACTACTTACTTGCAAAAACAATTAAAAACTATTATTGTGTGAAGAGTAAGCATACTGTACTCTTAAAAAAAAAAAACCATTATACTTCTGAGACTTTGCTTTAAATTCACTGAGAATTTTAAATTGAATACATTTTTTTGGTCTTTGAATTTAAATCATTAGGAAAGAACAGTAAGGATAAACTAAGAATTTAATTGCTCACAAAAGCTTTTTCACAATGTTTGATGAGAATATAGTATAAGAGGAAAAAATAGAAATTTCCCCAATTAATTTTTGTATATTTATTTCTAATTGATACTCCAAGAAGAAAAAATCAAAATGCAATGTATCTCATTAGGCAAAGTGATATACAAAGTATAAAAACATGTGTTATAGAACTAAAGAAGCCTCAGTTTAAATCACAAATTGGCTACTTACTAGCCCTGGTACCTTGGGTAAGTAACTTAAGCTCTCTAGGTAGTAAACGAGTACCCAGACAGCTTAATTTTCTTATCCAAAATCACAGGGCCAGAAAGTGGCCAGAGACTCCACCTCTCCAACAAGGTTTTTAGAACGAGCAACTGAGATAACAATGTAAGTAAAGCGTCTTGCACATATTAACAGCTGAACGAATATTGGTTCCCCTTCTACTTGATCATACTTTTTTTGTTTTTCTCCCATATTCCACTTACTAAAATAGAAATTTTTTAACTGGGTTTACATATAAGTTTGAGGGTGAAAATGACATAGTTGCTGGGAACTAAGGCTTCTGAATCAGAAAGACCTAGCTCTGCATCACACCAGCTGTGTAATACTTAAGTGATCTAGACTTTCTAACCCTTAAAGCATCAGATGTAAAAGAGGAGTGTAATAATATTTCAATGTGAGAATTAAACGAGATGAATAATGGTACATGGTATACATCTAAAGTGATTTACATATGCATATTTGTGTATAGGTACAGTAGCTTTTATCAGAACTTTAAAAAACATCATAGCATGAAACAAGTTTAAGAGGCCACATTTTGAAGGAAGGAGGTAAATCACATTTTTTAAAAAAGCTTAAGGTTTGTTCTGGTTTTGATCCCTAGTATGTCCTAAACCTTGACATTTTCAAGGAGCTCATGATCATGAGTCTGGTACACTGAAAATCTTCATTTAAAAGCAGAAAGATACAATTACAATCACAAACATCCTCCCAGAGCATCCCCGACGCACCTTTAAGCAGTTATAGGAAGCAAAGCTTTTGAGTACCCTGAATAGCCCCCACATTCCATTCAAGATTTCACAGATCTGTGGAAATCTATATTTGCAGAGAAGTTAAATATAAATTATGTATTGATTTTATGAGATTTTTAAATCAAAGAAACTATCTACATGGTATAATATACATCAATATTGATTTATTAAAATGAGATAAAATGTTGGAGAAAGCCAACTATAGCATGAATCAAGGTTAAACAAGAAAGAATCATAACGAAAACAGGGCAATTGGACAGGAAAACTGAGCAATAGGATATTTCTATGCCAAGCTGGAATTTTAATTTATGACTAAAACACTTATTTTAGTCAAATCCACTGAGCTATGTATTAAATAAAGAATGACTTTGTATGGTCCATTCCATTGAAAAGATGATTTTTACTAACTGATGCACTCTAGTTCTGCCAATTAACATTGCTATATGAGCCCCAAAGCATAGAACATTAGACTGGAGAGCAAAAGTAATCAGATAAGTACCTTTATGATGTTTACTTTCTTTGTCAATCACTGTACATTACTGAGAAAAGGAAGTTTTAGCCATCAATCTCCATTTTGCCTAATTTCAAAACATGCTTTTCAAAATCATTATTATTCTAATGGACAACACCCCCTAGCCCGAGTTGATGAGATGTTTCCACTAAAAGCAATTAGTTATTTGAATCTCTGTGGCCATAATTATGTTTTTAAGAAAAAATATTTTAAACTAAAGAACAAACGTAATACAGATTCTCTGCAAACCAAACAGAAAACTCAGATGGAGAAAAAAATGCATGATTTATATTATCACCACCAGGAAATAACCATGGCTAATTTTTTTGCATAATTTACCAGACTTTCATTCTGTATGAATATATTCGCGTTTATATAAACATATTTACAAAATCATGATGTCAGTCACATGCTTTAATGTTATTTTATCACCTAATATGAGTTTAATTCATTCTTTTAATTCACCAGTTTTAGTTTCTTTGTTCCATAATTAAATACCCTATTTCTAATTATTTTGTTGTTTCCAATGTTCCACTATTAAAAAAAAATAAAACTGTAATGAATCTCCCTGAATATGTATCTTTGCACACTTATTTCTTCAGAATAAATTAATCCAAATGGAGTTACTACATCAAAATATACACATACTTCTAAAATGTTTGATATATATTTCCAAATTGCCTTCTAGAAAGCTTGAGTCAATTTACACAGACAGCAGCAGGTCTACAAGAGTGTTCATTTTCTCATTTCCTCTCCAAAACTTGATATTATAATTATTTTTAATATTCTACATATTTTATTCTTGAGAATAACTTGAAATATCTAAAGTCAAGTCAATATTTAAAACTTTTTTGGATTATGGAGGCTTCCTAGTAGTAATAGTTAGAAAAAATAAAATACCATAACAATGTAATCAATTCTGAATTTCTAATTGCTTTATTTTTCTCAAGAAAGGAAAGTCATCTTTGAGAGAGTTGCTTGGAACTGTGGGGGTAATGATTACTATTATATGTATATTTAGAGTACCAGGAAAGATTAAAGGCATTTCTGCAAGCGGGGCAGATAGAAAGCCAGGCCATGAATCATGCATCCAATATTTAATGTCTGGAGTTGCCTGAAGTGCTAGGGGTGGATGTACATTTCAGCAATTTATGTGATAACAGTTTGTTCATCTCCTCTTACTGCCCTATACACCCATACTTTATTCTTGTGTGAAATTCAATACTTGCATAGCTTATTTATTTAATGATGTTTTATAAAACATCAGTAGGGGTTGTACATAGACATTTTAATCATTGAGATGTCAAGGCCAAGCATGGAATAATAGCAAAAGACACTCAAAAGGGAAAAACAAAGAATTACATAGGAAATTAGAATGAACAAGGTGGGGAGAAACAGAAATGCTAAATCAGTAAGTAAAACATGAAAATGCGGTGCTCTGTCCATCCTGGTACTTTGACTGACATTTATCTCCCAAGACCCAGAGAACGGAAAGCAAATTCCAGAAATGCTTCCAAGTACAACTTATTTTTTTTTAAGAGGAAGAAGGAGAAAAAGAGAAGTCTAAGTAATCAAAGAAGTACAGTCATGCACTGCACATGATCTTTTAGTCAACAATGGACCCCATACAAAATGGTGGTCCCATAAGATTACAACGCTGAATTTTTACTGTACTCTTTTTTTCTTGGTTTAGATACATTTATTAGGTTGTTGCAAAAGTAATTGTGGTTTCTGACATAACTTTTAATTGCAGCTAAACCGGCAACTGCTTTTGCACCAACCTAACAGACACAAAAATACACTGTGCTACAACTGCTTACAGTATTCAGTACAGTAACATGCTCTACAGGTTTATTGCTTAGAAGTCATCAGCTATATCCATATAGCCTAGGGGTGTAGCAGGCTATACCATGTAGGTTTGTGTAATTACACTCTGCGATGTTTGCACACTGATGAAATCACCTAAAGACACATTTCTCAGAACATATCCCTCTTGTTAAGCAATGTGTGACTCCAGTTATTGTCTAATAAACACCCACTTTTTTGAATAACTGTCTCTTACAGCAGCATTTCCTAACCTTTTGGGCATCAGGGACCAGTTTCCTGGAAGACAATTTTTCCACATATGGAGTTGTAGGGGATGGTTTCGTGATGAAACTGTTCTACTTCAGATCATCAGGCATTAGTTAGACTCTCCTAAAGAGTGCACAACCCAGATCCCTCACATGCACAGTTCACAATAGGGTTTGCACTCTGATGAGAATCTAATGCTTCTGCTGATGTGATGGGAGGTGGTTCTCAGGTGGTAATGCTCAGTCACCCGCACCCCTTCACCTCCTCTGTGCAGTATGGTTCCTAATAGGCTATAGGCTGGTATTGGCCTGTGGTCCAGGGGTTGGGTACCCCTGTCTTACAGCTTAGCTTGGCAGTCAGACAAAACGTTGAGAACTTAGTGCTAAGTTTTCCAAACAGCAGATCTAGATCAATTCAGAACTTTCAATACCATACTGCTGACGACCCTTCCAAATGATTGCTGATGCCATGTCCTTTTAATTAACATACTTGTTTCTTCACAGTGAGTAAATCACAAAGTTACAACCACTTTCCCTCTATGCTGCATTACTCTTTTACTGTTCAGATAGTGGTTTATTGGGGAAAATGAAGAAGGTCTCCTTAAATTAAAGAAACCAAAAAACACAAAGCCTAGAATGCCTCGTCCTATATATAGAATTCCTTTGACTAGTCAAATTCCTTAGAGGACACATAACATCTTTTGAATGTGCCAGATTTTTTAGTATATTTGTACATCCAGTTTGAGGGGTGATATTTTAAGAGGCATTTGAAGGAGATGAAACTCTCGTATAGACATACATTAACCTAGGGAAGACTGGTACAACAGGATTTCAACAAGGTTGTACAACACACGGTCCATGGGCCACATGTGGCCCAGGATGACTTCAAATGTGGCTCCACATAAATTCATTAACTTTCGTAAAACATTATAAGTTTTCCGCTTTTGTTTTGTTTTTTGACTTTTTTTTTTTCCTCATCAGCTATTGTTAGTGTTGTGTATTTTATGTGTGGCCCAAGACAATTCTTCTTCCAACGTGGGTCAGGGAAGCCAAAAGACTGGACACACCTGATAAAATCTCTTTCTTATTTCCCCAAGAAAAGCCATCCAAGTCATCATTTAGGAAGCCAGCTTGCCATATTTCATTTGCTATAGGAAATTCATAAATATTGTCTAAAGTAGAAAAATTGACATCACAAAAGATATCCATTTCCAAATAGGCTCAATATGTCATAATGCCTTTTTTTATTAGAAAGTCTGGGTCAAAGCAACAGTACATGGATACTGAAGAATATTTCATATGTGGAATATTCCTTTGAAAAACCAAGTAATAGAGTGGCAAGAATCCTCTCAATATGAGATTAGATATGTCCATGAAAATAATTGTAAATGATTTAAATAAAAATGTATAATTTTATATAAATATTTAATTTTAGCTTAATTTCTACCATGTAGACACTCAGTAATGACTTCATTTCATGCATGTGTAGTAGGCAAGACAGCTGAAACTTGAAAAGATAATTGATTCTGTCCTCTGTCTCTAATGCAGTAATTCTAAAATTTAAGTGTGAACAAGAATCATTCAGAGAACCACTCTGATGCCAATTTCAAGGTCTGACCCCTCAGAGTTCTGATTCAGTTGTTTAATCTAGGACAAAGAAACAAATCTTGCACAGCTACCCCTGCATAGGTTTTTGTGCTTGCTTTCCAGATTACAGGGAGAAGCACTGTTCTAGTGAATATCGAAATCACCCAGAACAAACAGTTGTTTGTGAAAGCTCTTCAAGGACAGGAACTTTCCAGATCTGGTCCTTTGTCCTAGGTTTTTATCACTGAGTTGTCCAAATAACTTCACTTATGTTCATCAAAGATGTCCACAATTAATTTAAAGCATGGCATAACTTACTAACAGTCAGTGTGGGTCACATCTTTTTTTTTTTTTTTTTTATGAGACTTAATACTTTTCTTTGTTGAATAGTTTTAGCTCTTGAAAGCATTTTACAAAAAAATGGACAAAAAAGGGGCATTTTACTGTTTAAGCTAGTTAACTTCACTAGGGCTATTCTGTACTCAAAAGTTCAATCTCATGCCATCTTTTATGTTCTCAGCCCCCATTCCTTTTTCATCTTTTAAATACATTATGCCTTCCTGGGTTGTCTGATGAGGATATGTAAAACATATGGGGGAAAAAAATTCCAAGATTTTCTTTACAAATTTTGTTAGTGCTCAATCCTAGCACTTATTGACTGAAAGAACAAGTGGCAGCTCAGCTGTAAGTTTTAAATTTATAGACCAGCAGCATTTCCCATAAAATTTAGGTATTTGCAAAGTGGACAGAACATTTGTTTTGCCATTCCACGTGTTATTTGTCTCTATGTGTAGTCTTTAGAAAATATATATTCTACCCATAATTTTAAAGTAAGAAAAGTAGCCAAAGAGAGCTACTTAGAGCTTAAAAGTTTTTGCTAAAATTCTGGCCAACTCCATAGATGTGTGTAATCAAAAAATATAGCCAGCACAACTCTTAGCTTATGAAAAACCTGGTAAAACAATCTTCCTAACTAAATAACTAAAAAAATTCTGCTTCCAGTTTTATCTAAAGAAGCATTTGGTAATAAGGCCACGCGTGTATGTTGGAAATCTGGATGTTTTTTCCCCTGAAGCAGAAAAAAATCTGCATTTCATGAAAACAACTACATTTATATTATACTCTGTGAAATTATGTAAATTCTGCATACAATTTTGAAGATATTTTGCTAGGGTAATAATTTAGTGCATTTTAAAAACTTTTTTTATGTATTTTTTTTTTTAATTCACAGCAAAATGCCTTTACCTAGAAATCAATCTATTTCTGGACTTAAGCCTAGAATGCAATATAGACATTTCTCAATTATTAAGTAGTTGATTATCTGTCTTTTATTTTCTCTACTTTCTCAACTCCATGGCTAATTTTCCTGGAGGGTTTATAATGTCTTCAAAATAGCGGCAAAAATACCACTGCTGCCACCAAAAAAATAAAACTACAGCTATCAGAATTAGTTTCTTAACATTTTTACCTCTAATAAAATGATGGAGAAAGATAAAACAGAACTACTGATTTGGGAGATCAACTATTCATGTTTTCATATGCTGAAGATTACATGAGTTTTGGAGGTCATCTGTTCTAACAGCCTGATTTCATAGGTTAAAAAAAAAAAATCAAAAACTAGAGAAATTATGTAATGTGGATGAGGTCACAAAGCTAGTGAGCAGCAGTCTGTCCTGAAACCCAAGTCTTCTGATTCAGAGATGAAACCTTTTCCCTCCACCATATTTATATAAGGTGGAGCAAGCAGTCATTAGAGAAGAGATTAAAAAGCCTACTGAAATGTATTTATAAATTTTCAGTCATCAGATAGCCTTTATCTATAAACTCTTACAAACCAAACAGTTCCTATGTTTGCCAGTCTGCAAGTCACTTTTCCACCATTTATATATACACACACACACACATATATGGATACATATGTATCCATATATGTGTGTGTGTATATATAGAGAGAGAGAGAGAGAAAGAGAGTACATTCTACATACTATTTAATCTTTCTGGGAATTCAGTTCAAATAGCTCTCCATGGTAGAGAGTGGAAGAAATGGATTTCAGTAAATATATGTGCATTTACGCCAATCTCCGCCTATATTCTAATCTTGGCATATGAGGATCTTGTGGTATGGGGAAGCAGAAAAGGGGGCTTCTGTGTAATTTGAAAATTTCCTATAGGATTTTGATTACATTGCAGTTAGTGAGAACCATTTAAAGGAAGCCTATGGATTATTTACTCCCAGTAAAAAGGACTTTCAGACAAATATAAAACTTCAGTACAGTTGGTGCAACAATTTAACATGAGAAAAAAACAATAATCAGTAACTACTTAAAATTAAGTGGCTTCTATTGTAGAGTTGGCTTCTGTTATGTAGTAGGCTTCTGGCAGAGCAGGCAGAGAAGGGTGTCAGTCCTCAAAGTGTTTGGAAATTACAGAGTGAACAAAGTAAAAAAGTACGTGCTATGAACTGAATCTTTTCCACACTCAACTCCTCCCCCGCCACCCCAATTTTACATGCTAAAGCCCAACCCTCAATGTGATAGTATTTGGAGATGGGATCTCTGCTAGGTATGTGAGTTTGGATGAGGTTGTGAAGGTGAAGCCCTCATGATAGGATCAGTGTTCTTATAGGAAGAGACACCAGAGAGTTTGCCTCCATTCTCTCTCTTCCCCATATGAGTAGAAGAGGAGGAAGAAACCTGTCAGGCAGGTGGTTAGGGTGGGTCCTCAGTAAAATTCTTTCAAATAAAAAACAGCCTGAAAAATCAAACTGCAGGCACACATAGGGAAACTTCCATGGTGTGGGGCATGGGGCGGGGGGGGTCTTGCCTAAGATATGCCAACAACCACATATACAAGAAAGGCTACACAGGAGACTTGCCCAGACATGCCTGCAATGGAAAATGTTGTCCCTGAAACATGCACAGTAAGGGGAACAAAGCTATATGGAGTAACTCAAACTAAGGGCCTGCATGCACACTAGGAGGACAGGGTGGTGATACCAGAAATGTGTGCCTTATGCAAATGAGATGTCCAGCCCCCACTACTTTTTTATAAAAGCCTCTGTATTCTACTGTGAAACAACAACCCTCTTTTGGGCCTCCTCTCTGCAGTGGAAAGCTTTCTTTTTTCACTTATTAAACTTTTGATCTAACCTCACCCTTGGTGTCTGAGCTCCTTAATGTTTTTGGTCATGAGACAAAGAACTTTGAATGATATTTTGGGCAACAAGAGACTGCTACATTGTGGTGCATTGGTGTGACTGTAACATGAGGGCACAGCAAGCAAGTGACTACCTGCAAGTCAGGAAAAGTGCACTCACTGGGGAGCCAAACTGGGTGGCACATTGATCTTGGACTTCCCAGCCTCCAGAATTGTGAAAATGAATTCCTGTTTTCAAGCCACCCTGTCTGTGATATTTTGTTATGGCCACCTGAGCTGACTAATAAAGTTAAAAAAAAAAAAAAAAAAA
>NW_016828141.1:362228-384888 GCF_001698545.2 Rhinopithecus bieti
AAAAAAAAAAAAAAAAAAAAAAGGAAAAAAAAAGAAAATCATGTAAGGCAACAGCATGCTTAGGGGCAAAACAGACTTGAATGATACAGACAGGCAGCCTTTGAGTGCAAAGAGAGCTTCACCAAAGTGTTACTTCAGTTAGCTATGGAAGTAGATTGGAAACAGGTAGACAGGAAGGAAAGTACATTCCAGGTGAGGTTAATGGTATGGGCCAAGACTCAGAGGTATGGAAATGTAATATATTAATTTATTAATTAAATATATACTTCCTGTGTGCCAGGCTCAGTGCCAAGCACTAGGAATTCAACTCTGGACAGGACAGGCAGAATAATTAAGTTAATGCAGAGAGATTGCAGTAAGCAGCAATGAGAGGTTAATTTGGAGAGGTAAACTAAGACTGAATCATAGAGGATTTGATTATTAGAAAAATGAAAAGGAAGACAGACAGCTTAAGGACAGGTACCTGTCTAACAAATAGATGTACAAAAGCATTGGAACAAAGTTCTCAGATTCCCTGAATTGAGGGAGTTTTGTATAGGAGAGAAGTGTAAAATAAGTGAAAATTGCTCTAGTGAGGCCAGATTTCACGACCTCCTGCACTGTCTATCATGCTTCCTGAAATTCCCTCAGCATTCATTTTCCCCTAGCGAGTCATTCAACGGATTAAGGTAAGCCCTCTAAAAGGTTAGGTTTAAAAATCTGGGGTACCTAAAAGGAATTCAAGAATCCAGCTGTGCTATCCACCTTCCTTCCTAACACATACTAGCACTGTCTTAGTCCATGTGAGCTGCTGTAACCAAATACCATAAGTTGGGCAGCTTATAAACAACAGAAATTTATTTCTCACAGTTTAGGAAGCTGAGACGTCCATGATCAAGGTGTTGGACAATTTGGTGTCTGGTAAGTGTCTGCTTTCTGGTTCATGGAACATGCCTTCTTGCTGTGTCCACACAGGATGAAAGGGGCTAATAAGCTCTCTGCCTATTTGATAAGGGCACTAATCCCATTCTTGAAGGCTGCTCCTGTGTGACTTAATAACCTCCCCAAAACTCTACTTCCTAATATCATCAACTTGGGAGTTAGGGGTTCAACACCTAATTTTTGGGGGAGACCAAACATTCAGACAATAGTAAGCATAAATGGACTTATTACATTAATTCTCACTTTAGGAAATAGACGGGCACTAAAAACATGAAATAAGGGGCACACTATTTCAATATTATGGAAAGCACATATGGTCACATTAGTGTCACCAGGGAAATTTAGATCCAAGGAACTGCCTAATTAGAAGTCATACTACATCCTTTGCATAGTTCCGCCTCAACCTGCACCAGGTTGACAGTTTTCTTTCTTTAGAGAGAAAACATTCACAGAGCAAGACTGACCTTGAAATTCAAAGAAACAAAGCATCAGCAACTTGATTATAATCTCAGATCTATTCTTCTCCCCAAAACATAAGCCATTTTTTTGATGTGAAGAAAAGTCAGGGCATGAGGATCTCACCTTGTACTTTTAAACCTTCCAGCATTCAGAGACTCCCTACACTAATACTATGAGCAGTTGCTCCAAAGTTTGCCTAACTCAGTAAAAATAGATCCATGACAAAGAATTAAGAGTTTTAGTTTAAATGTGTTTTAGAATGTTTTATGTGATATAGGAGTGGGCTTTTCCTGTTTGTGTTCTGAGGGAAAAGCCTGTAATCCTGAAGGAAAAAGTAAGAACAATAATGCAGTGGTTGGAATGTTTGTTCCTCTCTGAAACACATGTTGAAACTTAATTCCCAGTGTGGCAGCATTGAGAGATGGAGCCTTTAAGAGATATTGGGTCGTCAGGGCTCTGACTTCATGAATGAATTCATTATTTATAGATTAATAGATGAATGGGTTAGTAGATTAATAGATTATCGTAGGAGTAGCACTGGTGGCTTTATAAGAAAAAGGAGAGAGATGAGCTAGTCTGCTCAGCCTCCTCATGTGATGCCCTGCACTACCTTGAGATTCTGCAGAGATTTCCCACCACCAAGAAGGCCCTCATTAAATGCAGCCCCTTGACTTTGTACAGTTCTCCATCTCCACAACTGTAAGAAATAAATTCCTTTTTTATTTTTCTAAATTACCCATTTTCAGGTATTCAGCTATAAGCAACAGATCAAAGACTAAGACAGGTAGCATTATCCAGATGATACTTTATTAACAGGTCAGCAATTAAAAGGACTGAGAATGCTTACTTTTTTTTTTTTTTTCATTTGATCAGTGTTTTCCAAATTTTACATCGTTTTAAAATATATAATGTGGCTGGGTGTGGTGACTCATGACTGTAATCCCAGCACTTTGGAAGGCCCAGGCGAGCGGATTGCTTGAGACCAGGAGTTCAAGAGCAGCTTGAACAATATACCAAGACCACTATAAAAAAATTTTTTAATTAGCTATGTAATTTTTAAATTACACAGGTGTGTATGGTGGCACACACCTGTGGTCCCAGCTGGCTGAGGTGGGAGGATGACTTCAGGCCAGGATTTGGAGGCTGTAGTGAGCTATTGTGTCACTGCACTGTAGCCTTGTTGACAAAGTGAAATCCTGTCTCTAAAATAAAAAAAACTTTTAAAAAATTTAAAAACACACATATAATGTAACATCCTTACAAGTACATGGTAAGACGATACAGAAGATTCTATTGACCTAATTTTTCTCCAAGAACCATGCAAAAGGTCAATTTTGATTGATTTACAATCATATTATCATATAGATTATAACCTTCTTCCTAAAGATGGATTCGAGATGGCATACCTCTGAAACGATTAACCTAATTATTATTACAAGTAATTTAACTAAAGTAAAATAACTAGTCATTGACAGAGTTGGGACTAGAAAACCAGACTTTTAAACTTATCTCCTCCCATTCTTTCTATTCCACGGCACTGACTTCTTAAAATACAACGGAAATACACAGGTACCTTAGCATGAACCACTAGAATAGTTCTAGATATAGAACTATTAGTTCTAGATATAGATCTAGATATAGATCCTTCTAGATAGTTCTAGATATAGATAGTTCTAGATATAGTCCTAGATATAGATCTAGATATAGATCCTTCTAGCCATCACATTGGTGAAAAGAAAGAATTAAGAGCTCAGAAAAATAGCCTTTGCTGGCAGATATTAAATATGGTCTTTGAGGGGGAGACTAAAAGAGAGCAAGGATTGTTTATAACTAAGTAGCAGTTTTAAGGAAGCAAGTCACAGTTTTCTTCTGTTGAGAGGACTAGGAAGAGGCTGACACAGATAAGGAATTGGACAATGGAAATGTTTTGAAACACCCCCAGGTAAAAGAAAATCATTGTTATCATTGCTATAACAGCTAAGTTTAATAGTAAGCATTCATGGCTATATGAGGGCATTTTGCATTTTATCCATCATATTTTAGATGTAGAATTTAAGGTCGACTGAATATACTATTGAGTTATATCCAATACCTTTGAAAGAAATCAACTAATAGTTGAATGTTTTATAATACACCTGTGTCTCAGGTATACACAATCAATAAGAGCTTCATCATTGGGCCCAAACACCTACATCTGAGTAATAATACTTCCCTTATATGTGTTATCTAAATATGAGAAGCCTAATGCCTAGCAGAAATGCACAGATCTCTATAGTAATCTCAGACCTTGTAGGTGACTCTTAATCTTGTAAGGTATTATGAGAAGCTAGGAGATTCACATTAGTTATGCCTCCTTATTTATCATCCTTTGTAATATATTCACTTACCACATGGACCATGGATTTGAATCCCTGAGGGTCAATATCATGTTCTTATATCTGCTTCTATAAAACTATTAACTCAGTGAAAATTCTCTTGCTTCTTTACCATGTAAAATCTTTTCTAAAACACAATCCACAATAATCAAAGTTTAATACTATTTGAATTCTATGTAAACATTATGTTCAATTTGTGTCTTAGAAAGAGAGAAGCCACATATCTTTATCTTAAACAATTATTTAAATGGTATAATTAGCTCTACAAGAGAAAATAGTTCCTATGCCTGAGAAATTTTTCTTTAATGTTTAGGGATATACATAGTACCAAAAAAATAAATAAATTCCAATGAAAGAAAATTAAAACACTTTTGAAAAGTAATAATATTCATTCTACTTTCAACAGCTTAACACAACCTGAAAATAAATAAACACTACTTCCTTTTGAAAGCATAAAAATGTCATTTCTTCACTTTGTCTGGATATGCATTTTTCACATCATCAGTTGTGCCCTTGGGTTCACAGATGTTTTCTACCAAAATACATTTTCTACAAAGCTCATTCAAGTAGATTGGACAGCAGGACGCCATGTGGAATCCCATTTACACAGTTAGATACTTTGAAATACATAGAATACTCAGTTGGATACTTTCATTCATTAACAACAATAAGCATAACAATAATTTCCACCAAAACAAAAAGGAAGGCACAGCCTATATTGACATCTAAGCAAAGCTGATTGAAAGCTGAAGTTCCAGCAGTAAGGTTATTTTAAAAGTTAAGAAACAATCTAATTACAGACACAAATGTTCAAGAAAAGGAGCAAGTCATCATTATCACTGCAGTGTGAAGCAAATACTTTAACAAAGAGATAATTGGTGAAATAATGGGTTCCTGTTGATCTTTTTGTTGAGACTGGGTCTCAACAACAACAGAAGTTTGAGATCAGCCTGGCCAACATGCTGAAACCCCTCTCTACCAAAATATAAAATTAGCTGGGCATGATGACATGCGCCTGTAATCCTAGCTACTTGGGAGGCTGAGGCAGGAGAATCGCTTGAACCTGGGAGGCGGAGGTTGCAGTGAGTGGAGATAGTACCACTGCACTCCAGCCTGGGTAACAGGGCGAGACTTGGTCTCAAAAAAAAAAAAAGAAGTACAGCAATAGACTTACTAAATGAATAAGTGGTCACAGGGAAGCAAAACTACTAACGACTGGAAGCTATTCTCTCTTTAAATAGCTATTTATTTGCATATGAATGGAGTGATAGTCCCTTTTCTAAAACAGAGGACTAATCTTGAAACTTCACTTCTCCGGGTTATTCATCATGCTTACTGACAGTCAGTGATAGCCGGAGCAAAACAAGATTACATAAAAGGTAAACATTTTAAAGCACCAAGACAATAATAACTACCAAAACTGGAAGGGAAACTATGAATTGAGAAACATTTATATCATGTTAGACAAAAATTAATGCATCGAATAAAACACAGTTACATCAAAAAAACAGTGGTAGATTAGTCATTTTTAGACTGTGGTCTGCAGTGCCTTAGGTGACCATGAAGTAAGATATAATGAGTTGGCCAGGCAGATAGAGTTCCAGGACTCCAACTTTGCTTCTGCCAGACTAGTTTTGCTTTATCGATTTTATATATTGAGCTTCTGAGTAAAGCTGTTGTTTGAAATAAGTGTACCAAGGATAATAAAACTAGAACTCTGAAAACCATTGTTTTAAAAGTACCTTTATGGGACCAGAAAGATGTTTACAATATATTCAGTGACAAAAGCTAATTATAAAACTGCTTGACCCCACATTTATTATACACACACACAAACACATACCCACACCAAAACTGAGGCAGAGAACACAGGACAAGGGATCCCTTCCCACTTCTTTACACATTGTGCTGACTATGGCTGCTCCCAGCTCTATAACCTTGCAGCCACTGATGCTTCCTCTCATAAAATCAACCAATCAAACTTAAAAAAAAAGAACACTCTAACCACAAACATCCTGGTTATCAGCACAGGAACTTTTTTTGAAAGACTCCCCTCAAATGCATTTGTGTGTAGAACCTTACCTTGTCTTAACATTTGTTTCATTTTAATTGTAGAAATCAGGTCAGGTGGGGTGACTCACGCCTGTAATCCCAGCACTATGGGAGGCTGAGGCAGGTGGAGGGTGGATCACCTGAGGTCCGGAGTTTGAGACCAACCTGACCAACACGGTGAAACCCCAGCTCTACTAAAAATGCAAAAATTAGCCAGGTGTGGCGATGCATGCCTGCAGTCCCAGCTACTTGGGAGGCTGAGGCAGGAAAATCACTTGAACCTGGGAGGTGGAGGTTGTAGTAAGCTGAGATCGCACCGTTGCACTCTAGCCTGGGGGACAGAGCAAGACTCCATCTCAAAAAAACAAAAGAAAAGATCCTCAAAGACCTAGAACCAAAAATACAATTTGACCCAGCAATCCTATCACTAGGTATATACCCAAAGGATTATAAATCATTCTACTAAAAGATACATGCACACATATGTTTACTGCAGTACTATTCACAATAACAGACTTGGAACCAACTCAAATGCTCATCAATGATAGACTGGATAAAGAAAATATTGCACATATAACTCATGGAATACTATGCAGTCATAAAAAAGGACGAGTTCATGTCCTTTGCAGGGATATGGATGAAGCTGGAAACCATCATTCTCAGCAAACTAACGCAGGAACAGAAAACCAAACACCGCATGTTCTCACTCATAAGTGGGAGTTGAACAATGAGAACACATGGACACAGGGAGGGGAATATTACACACTGGGCCCTGTCAGGGGGTGGGGAGAAGAGGAGGGAGAACATTAGCAAAAATACCTAATGCATGTGGGGCTTAAAACCTAGATAACAGGTTGATGGGTGCAGCAAACCATCATGGCACATGTATGCCTATGTAACAAACCTGCACATTCTGGACATGTATCCCAGACCTTAAAGTATAATAAATGAAAAAAAAAAAAAAAAATCACAGGCCTGGGTGGAGATTTAACATGTTAATAAGGCATGGTACAACCAATGGACTACTCCAAATATGTGATGATGTTACCTGGAGGAGGTCCAGAGAAGAATAAAAACCTAGACTAGTTTGCTTCCAGGCAGCCAGCTGCAGGTTTTCTTCCTGTTGTCCTCTCCACTTCTGCTCAAGCTGAAAGCCCTAATAAACTGCCTTGCTCAATCCCATCTTAGACTGTTGGTCAATTTCTATTTTCTGAGGACCAAGAACCCACTGACCAGTAACAAATGATTAATGTTGGTTATTCCATTTATAATAACATTAAGTGTTTGTTTATATAAAACATTTGTCTATTCTTATTTTCTGTAATGAACTGGTATTTTTTATGTATATTGTTTTTAAAGATTTACACATCAAGTTGGAAGAACTGTCAATTTTACTCTCCACCCACGACTGGAACAGTCCGTTGAGAAATAACTGCAGTAATAGACTGCACATACACGGACAATTAAACAATAATATCACATAAGCACATAGTTTAAATGTTTGTTTTACAGACTGTTTCCTACATCCTAGGCTTCTGAAAACTTCAATGTGATAAATTGTGTAATTTTCTTAGCACACTACTTTACTTTGAATTTATAGACAGTTGCAGAGTAAACAGTAGTATCTACAAAACTTACATATAAAGGAACAAATGCCAGATCAAAATTACCATCTGAGTTTCTCCGGTTATCTCCTAGGCTGCAAATGATAAGACTCAGGTAGCATACAACTAAAAATAACAGACTGCCACTTTTTATAGTAGTGCTACCCAACAGAAAAACAATGTAAGCCAAAGCTTTAATTTTAAGTTTTCTATTACCCATATAAAAAGGAGAAACAGGTGAAATTAATCATAATATTTTATTTAACACAATATATCCAAAACATACCATTTTAAAAATAGTCACCATAACAAGCATTAAAAGTTATTTTACTTTTTTCTAATTAAGTTTTTGAAATCCAGTAGGCATTTTACACTTATAACACATCTCAATTCAGACTAGTCATATTTCAAGTGCTCAGTAGTCACTTGTGGCTACCCACTACCATACTGGACAACTCAACTCTACGCTATTTTAAACAAAATTGAAAAGTAGTGACTTCCTTTAGTGTTGAAAGCATTACATATTTCCTCAATGATCCTAGAGCAAAATACTTTCAAAGCCTTTTATCTGTAATTTGTTCCAGTCTTATCTATACTCATTATTTCTTACTTCTCTTTAAAATAGGTCACTGAGGGGCTGGGAGCAGTGGCTCACACCTGTAACCCCAGCACTTTGGGAGGCCAAGGCAGGTTGATCACTTGAGATCAGGAGTTTGAGATCAGCCTGGACAACATGGTGAAACCCTGTCTCTACTAAAAATACAAAAAAATTAGCTGGGCATGGTGGCAGGTCCCTATAATCCCAGCTACTCAGGAAGTTGAGGCAGGAGAATCACTTGAACCCACGAGGTGGAGGTCGCGGTGAGCTGAGACTATGCCACTACACTCCAGCCTTCGGACAGAGTGAGACCCTGGCTCAAAAAAAATAAAAATAAAATAAAATGAAAGTGAGAAAATGCAAAATTATGAAAAATAAAATAAAATAAAATGAAGTAAGTCACTGAATCCAGCCACATCATTTTTCTCAGTTTCTTGCAAATATAAGCCTCCCTATCAACCTGCCAAAATCATTTCTGTCCTTCAAGGACCAAAACAAGCTTCATCACATATAACAATGTGTTACTGATTACTCCATAAGCCCTGTAGCATACAATGTCTACATAATTACTTTTATATTTTTATTTATTTATTTATTTACTTATTTATTTTTGAGACCGAGTCTCGCACTGTCACCCAGACTGGACTGCAGTGCCGCAATCTCAGCTCACTGCAAGCTCTGCCTCCCTGGTTCATGCCATCCTCCTGCCTCAGCCTTCCAAGTAGCTGAAACTACAGGTGCCTGCCACTATGCCCGGCTAATTTGTTTGTATTTTTAGTAGAGACAGGGTTTCATCATGCTAGCCAGGATGGTCTCGATCTCCTGACCTCATTATCTGCCCACCTTGGCCTCCCAAAGTTCTGGGATTACAGGCATGAGTCACAACGTCCGGCCTACATTTTATTTTTAATTGTAGGCTCTACTGACTTTTTTCTTTTCTTTTTTTGAGAGAGTCTCATTCTGTTTGCCCATGTTGGCAGTGGCACAACTTTGTCTCACCATGGTCTCAACCTCCCAGACTCAAGCAATCCTCCCACCTCAGCCTCCCGAGTAGCTGGGACAACAGGCACACAATACCACACCTGGGTAGCTTTTTAATTTTTTGTAGAGATGGGGTCTCACTATATTGCACAGGCTGGTTTCAAACCCCTGGCCTTAAGTGACCCTCTTGCCTCAGCATTCCAAAGCACTTGGAGGGATTACAGGTCTGAGCCACTGCTCCCAGCCTCTACTGACTTTTTACAATTATTATATCTTTAATTGAATCCTAATGTTCCTGAGAATAGAGACCCTATTTTATACTTTCTACTTTCCTTGTCTGCCCCCAATGTTATCTAACACTTTGAACATACTAAATTAAAATACTTTCCATGTTTCTCCTATCATTTTTAATTTATTGTCTGTCTCAAAAGTGTGATCCAGGATGATTGAACTTGCTTTAAATAATGATAAATGCAAAAGAAAGGAAGAACTTTCTAATAATCAGGGAGCTGTTAAAAGAAGAAATTAGTTGGCTTCTTATGTAATAAGAGTTTCATTATTGAATATATTTATGGAGATGGTTAGCCCCTTGTTTGGAATATGATAAGGAAAATTCCTAAACCAAGTAGAATGTCAGATTTATAAGTACCATTTTGATTTTAAGATTCTGTACACAAGAAAGTTAACATGTGAAAATCCCAATGCATGATGCATCTATTATTTCAGGATCCATCAGTCTGTAATAGAGAACGCTGGTTAAATAAATAATTGAATAGTAACTTAGAAGCTTGATTAGATTCCATTTAACCACAAAGGTAAAGTTAAATTTGAAAAGGTTGGTTTACAATTCTACCAAAAAGTAAGTATAAATCTAATCAGCTGTGTAAAAAATGCTTAAGTTATAAGGCAAGATACTTGCTGGGCTATTCTTGGGTTTGTTTGTTGTTGCTGCTGCTGTTGCTGTTGCTGTTGCTGTTAGCAGCAGATCTCTAGCTTCTGATGACTTACATTGCTAAGTGAATTGTTTACTAGGTGAGATAGTGAGAAAGCCTAGCTCCCAAACCCGTTCCAGCTTCAAGTGATCTCCCCATCTCTGCATTGTTATGAATTAAAGAATATACAAGGCAGTCAGAGTCAGTGAGCCATCAGTACTCTAGATGGCCAATATTGATCAGCATTGATCTGCCCCTGACAGCATGTCAGATAGGGACACTTTCTCCTTAAGTATCCAGTGCACAGCTTAACAGTTGAGCAACTTCTGACCTCTAATTGGCTGGAAATTTCAGAGTCAGAATGATCTAAAGCAATTAAGAAGTTCAGAATTGGTTAACTCAATAAATAAGTATTAAATTGGCTCTTATTCCACACTTAAAAAAATGAGAGAAAATAGTATCAGTAGCTAATACGTATGTTTATCTATTTTTTTTTTTTTTTGTAATAGAGTTCTTATGTTATTCCAAAGCATAATTGAGTAGGTTAACATTCCAAGTTGAATTGCCTCAGTTGACAGTGCCTGTGGGGAGCTAATCCATTCTCATCCAATCCAACACTGCTTTTCTAGTGGCAACACATCTCACGAAGAAACAAAATTTCTGGGTAGATGACCTAAACTACCCCCTATTTAAGACTTATGCTTGCAGTATTTAAATAGCTTATCTGAAACTCATGCAGCTCTAACCTAAAAGTTATTTTGAAGGGGGATGCAATTTCCTTTAAGTGGCAGAAGGCAGCAATGGTGACTACTTCACTAATGGGCACCTTCTGCAAGACAACAAGTATATTCTGTGAGTCTGGGTGGAGGCCCAATAGCTCAGCTGGCCATAGACTATGGAAACAAACAAATAAACAAAACGTTCCACAATGTAGGAAGCCCCATCTTGCTCTGAAAGCAGAAACACCTAGGTTCCAACTATGAGCTTGCTTCAAGCTAGCCTTATTCCTTGCTAACTCACTTAACCTCTGTCAAATTCAGTACCATCCTGAGTGAAGTAAGATTAAGCCACCCATTTGGGTAAGTGAATAAAGAGGGAAGTAAATGAAAGAACAGTTAGCATATGATGGGTCACCAGCAGAAGTTAATTGACTCCTTACCACTGAATGACAGAGGAGTTGTATTGCCAGAGAATCATCAATAGGCGCAAAAGTGAAGTCCCAGGATAGATCAAGATGGAAACCTGAGGTTTGCTTGAGATTTGAAGGACTAAATCAAATCAATAACAGGGACTAAGTTGGGTCAGAAAAGAGTCTGCCTGAGTAAGACTTTCATTAGGGACCTTAAGAATCATTATCAAACAAAGAGAAGAGCCAGGGACTAGAGGAATGGCTAAATCCAGAGAAAAGTCAGCAGCCACAGAGATGATAGCCCAGAAGATGAAAGGAGCTAATGACTCCTTGAGGTCAAAAAGCACTTCCCATCCAGGGTTCAAGAGTCCATGTTACAATGATCCTAGAGACTCATGAGAATCCTGAAAACAAACAAACAACCAACAACAACAAAACAATCAAAGACAGAAGAGCAAAATTCAGGTATTAAAAAACAAAAAGGAATGTTCATAAGTTCATGAGAAAGAGACCTTATTATGCTACCAAGTTTTGGTAGCAACTCAGAGGGTTAAAAAAAATTACATTAAGAAAAGTGATTTCACAGTTTACAGTTCATATTTTAAGACCATATAAATTGAAGCAGAGTCAACCTATGTCAGTACATTCTGAAAAATATACTTGTTTACTATGTGTAGTCAGAATAGGCAGTTTCAAAATGTTAAAGCTATCAGCAAACATTTATTAAAGGCTTACTATGAACAGGGCATGGGGCTCTCTAAATGAAATCCAGGCATAGGTAACTTCTACTGTCTTTGACCAAATGCTTATCAATTTAATGATGAGGCCAGTCATTTTGAGGAAAACTAATTGTATTGCGAGAAATTCAATATAATTAAACAAATCATGTTAGTTGCTCCTGATTTGAACAGATAGAGTGTCTTCATTTTTAACATTTTTGGGGACAGTGCTGCTATACCTGATTTTGTCAGATAAATATAAATAGACCATCTACAAAATGTATGCTTAGGTTCAAAAAAAGCAATTAAACAGTTATTGACATCTTATAATCCAAACGAATTGGTATCTAGAAATTCTCATCTTTTCAAAACAGGTAGTCTAAAGATCAAAATTTGATGATACGTGGATTTTAATCATTATATGATTGCTTCCTAAATATTTTCTTCCATAAAGTTGATTAGATTAACTTTAAAAAGGTGCCATTTTTCCAAAAGCTTACTAAAATAACACAACTATCTATCATTTGTAATATAATTAGACACCAAGATTAAGAATTGTACACTGCCAAGTACCTAGTGACTACTAGACTCAGTAGCACTAGTTTATTTTACTTAAGTAACAGACACATGGCCCTAATTTAGCTAGTTTATGAGACATCTTAACATTAGTGTTTTACAGCAATACATAATGAGCATGCTACAGAGAGTAAAATCAACACTGCAAAAAGTTCTTAGGCTATGCTTAGAACAGTTGCAGCTACAATTGTGTAGGAACTACTCAATATTACATATATATATATACATATATGAATACATATTTTAAGGGTACTGTTTTCTGCCTATGAGAATAATCTTCATTGTCTGTTACTCTCACTCTACAACATACATAGTTTTCGAACAGACTTTTAGCTTTTAAAGGAACAATATTCTTCCATTTCGAATCCCTCCTTCACAGAATTAAATAGCAAAATAAATGAAACAAAACAAACAGTAACAACCAAAACAGGGCTGGTATGGTTAAATGTTCATCTGCATCTATTTAAAAGTAGAAACAAAGACGACATTTGATACATATGGTTGGTAGAAGACCCACTCACTAGACTAAAAGCCAAGAGCTTTTGTTCTTATACTTTCCTTGTCATTAAGTAACAGATTTGAAGAAATGGCCTTCCTACATGACCCTCTCCATCCCTAAAATTCTATGTAAGTTTTACCATTGAAAATTCAATTCAGCACAATGTGTGGAATAGCTGCTCTCTCTAATATTTGGAGATCAGAGGAGACAAAAGATAAACTTCTGCCTCATAAGGCAGATAGTCTTGCACAGGTTTTCAAACTTCAGCAATTTTAGGACCCATGCAAGTTTTCAAAACACGGATGTAAAGAATGAGAAAACCAACAAATAATGATCCAGCATAGAAGAGAAGTGACACAAGTATTAAAAGGCATAATGAGGTTATATTATGCAGCTGCATTTAAGAAGGAAGTAGCATACATGAGATGGACATAAACACTGACGGAAAGGGGCAAATTATATGGAAAATGCAACATTAGCTGAGGAAACAGTGAGCATTCCAAACTGTGTGGGAGTTAATGCAGAATAAAACAGACACTGGCAATGCTAAGGAAAAGTTTAAAGAGCAATAAAAAGACTTTATACTAGAGTTGAAAAATAGTCACCAGGATGCATGTAAAAGATAAAATGTATATACACTGACTATTTGTTTATTATCCAAGTATTTGTTTATCATCCATTCAGATATTTATTAGTTTATGTAACAAATACTTATGTAGGGCAGGCACTAAATTAGGTACTAAGAATATAATGATGAGCAAAAAAAAAAAAAAAAAAAGGTTTATATGTAGTTTTGGCCTTTTGGAAACATATGGAGTCCAAGGACCTTAACAATATTAAACTACAAAATCTGCTGGCTACAATGAAGGAAAGCATAGGTGTCTGTGAAACTGTATAC
This sequence comes from Rhinopithecus bieti, assembly GCF_001698545.2. Classification (NCBI taxonomy): domain Eukaryota; kingdom Metazoa; phylum Chordata; class Mammalia; order Primates; family Cercopithecidae; genus Rhinopithecus; species Rhinopithecus bieti. Next base: position 375,972 of record NW_016828141.1, read on the forward strand.
TTAGATAGGGTTGCCAGATTTAGCAAATAAAATACAGAATGCACAGTGAAATTTGAATTTTAGATAGACAATAAAAAATTTAGTATAGTATATGTTCTATGCAACATATAAAATATACTTATTGCATAAAATTATTTGTTGCTTATCCAAAGTTCAGTTGAACCACGTCAGGCACAATGGCTCACACCTGTAATCCCAGCACTTTAGGAGGCCATCACAGGCAGATAAATTGAGGCCAGGAGTTCAAGACTTGCCTGGTCAACATGGTGAAACCCGTCTCTACTAAAAATACAAAAATTAGACGAGTGTGATGGTGCATGCCTTTAATCTCAGCCACTCAAGAGGCTGAGGCATTACAATCGCTTGATCCTGGGAAGAGGAGGTTGCAGCGAGCCGAGATCGTGCCACTGCACTCCAGCCTGGGCAACAGAGGAAGATTCCGTTTCACACAAACAAACAAACAAACAGTTTAGTTGAACTGAATGCCGTGTATTTTTTTCTGGCAATCCTACATCTGAGGGGCCTTGACTTAGCCTGAGGGCTTAGAGAAAGTGTCCCTGAGGAGGTGAATTAATCTGAACTCTGAGGGGGATTGGGGAGGGAAAAGGACATGGAGAGAAGTGAATGGATTAACTTCAGATCTGAATCTAAAATTCTCTCTTTAATTGTCCATTACAGGATAGAGTAGAAGATAAAAACTTCATTGTCATTAAATAACAGATTTGAAGAAATGGACTTCCTACATGACCAGAAAAGGAGCACTGATGAGAAATACTCACCTCAAGACCTCAAATATGTCATCATTTACATTTATCTTTGAAATTTTCTTCAAACTTTTTTTTGCATATGAAATAAAAGCAGCAATTGAAACTTAATATTCTTTTAGAAAGGGGTTGTTAATGGGATCACAAGCTCACAAATATAACTCATGTATACAGTTTTTCTTCCAATGCTTTTAAGCATATGTTATAATCCCTTGTGGTCTTTACGTTTCATGGAAGGAATAAAATGCTTTTGAAAGAGACCCTTAGAAGTGCCGTTCAGTGCAAAGCCTCATAGTCTGTGTTAGCTTTCTTCCTGGTCCTTTGACTCTTAGCTATGGAGATTCTTCTCACAGCTCTTGATACACTACTTCATGCATTTTGGACTGTTTTGCCTGAAACAGTGAACTCCTAATAGCAAAAGTACATTTTTTCCTACAGTGTACCCAGCAGCTAGCTCATTGCCTGGCACCTACATCTTAAATCATTAGTAAATGTTTTAAATGAATAGTAAAATTATAAGCTGTGTCTCATGGTAAAGTGTAGAGACGTCCATAAAGTCAAAATTGTTGTAAACATATTCAGTCTTTGTTCATCTCTGTAATGTCTATTAGTGATTTCTTATGTCCACATGCATAAAATACTCAAATTGATAAATATATTATTGGGGTGCAAGTCAGTTGCGGGACCACACCTGCAGAATTATGGCTAATATTTGGAGATTAAAAAACAAATGACAGGCCGGGCACGGTGGCTCATGCCTGTAATTCCAGCACTTTGAGGGGCCGAGGTAGGTGGATCACCTGAGGTCAGGAGTTCGGGACCAACCTGGCCAATATGATGAAACCTTGTCTCTACTAAAAATACAAAAGTTAGCCAGGCATGGTAGCATGAGCCCACAATGCCAGCTACTCAGGAGGCTGAGACAGGAAAATCTCTTGAACCTGGGAGGAAGAGGTTGCAGTGAGCCAAGATCACGCCATTGCACTCCAGCCTAGGTGACAGAGCAAGACCCTGTCTCAGAAAAAAAGAAAAAACAACAAAAAGAAGAAGAAAACAAAGACTGTTAGAGATACAGTTGTAATATATTTTTTAGAATCAAATTTTGTTAAGCCCACCAAACAGAGTGCTACAAGGCTATTGAAAGTTATATAAACCTTATTAAATGCTAGAGATTGGCATCTGTGCCCTGAGGAGCAGTTTAATACAATGAGAATTATAAATGATTCTTCCAGGGAAAATATAGCAAAAGATACTTGGGAAAAATGTACTGGGAGGTCAAAACTGATGTTATTGTTTAATCAGTTTTAAAACTATAGAATATAACAGCTGGAGCTGGCATCTTACATAGCATAGAACTTGCTGAGGACCATTTTACCCTCCCTGTCCATTCACAGGTTGAAACTCTAACCCTCAAATATGACTATATTTGGAGATAGGGCTTTGGGGATGTAATTAAGTGTCAAATGCCATAATGGAGGGGTCATAATCTGATAGGTTTCACAGCCATATAAGAAGAGGAAGAGAGAGTGATCTCTTTCCTTTCTAAGCACCAAGGGAAGGCTGTGGGAGCATACAACGAGAAGGTGGCTGTCTATAAGCCAGGAACTGGGTCCTCACCAGCCCCTCCCTGGCCTTGCTCGTGGCAGCCTGATGTCAGACTTCCAGCTTCCAGAACTTTGAGAAAATAAATTTCTGTTGTTTAAGCCACCTATTTTATGGTATTTTGTTATGACAGTCTGAGCTAAGAACTGAAACTAAAAAAAAAAAAAAAAAAAAAAGTAAGTATTTTCTCATAAATGGCATACACTACAACCCTCATTTCCCAGTTCAGCACTCACTTCTGAAATGTCAACGATGTAGTGTGTGTATGTTTCACAATCTTATCTTGTTAATTTCAAAGATTGTCTCATTTCCCAACTAATGGAAGGCAGGCACTTCTATGCAAGTTCATTAAGCTTATTTGAAATAGCAACAGTCACTATATATATATATAGATTAAGCAACAGTAAAATGTAGAAGATTATTTTAACTTCATTTTTCTTTCTTCTCCCTATATCAATAAATTTGACATTGGACCAAAGGTAATCTGAAATAGTAAACTATAAACTTAAGAGAATCTTCACAAAGAGTAATGGAAATTATAGTAGCATATAATTGGATGCTATTTTGATAGTGTTACATATCTTTAGTTACCTGGATTGTAAAACTATATAATTGTAAGTTTATAAATCTGCATAAGGTACCTCAAATATATTTCAGCTATCTAGATAATAGCATGAAATAAAGTTTGTGAACTTCAAAAGATTTGTAGCATTATTTTCATGACCTGTATTTTGGCTTAAACATCCAATTAAGACAGAAAAACAATTTCAAAGAAATAATCTTTTCAAGGAAACATTGTGGAGAGTCCTCTTTTATAATTATTGAAATGCTATCTTTCAGATTGACTCACATACCCTACTAAAAGGAAGAACTTTTAACTATATACAACTTTTTGGTATAATAGAATTTCTGTAGAAAATACAATTCTTGCCTTAGGATGCCTTTTAAAAGATAAAACCTAAATACCAACCTATTAAAAATGTCATGAAATATTTAATTATCATACAGACTGAAATAGTCCCTTCAGCACCATTAGCATATTTTCTTCTCATAGGCAGGCCTACACGACAGGCCAAACTATAAAAATACTGTGGACCAGTGACCATGGAATCAGAAATGACAACTTGGTTAGTTGTGTTGAACATGTAATGGCACCTGTCCAAACAGATCAGTCATTTCCACCATTACAAGCATAAAGGTCAGTCTTGAGACTTCACCCACTTCTCTCTTGGATAAGACTGGATGGGCACTGAAATATTTGGAAACTTATAGATTTTTCCCAAGTGAATAATCATCTTCTGGAAAGACAAAATGTATAACTGGTAATCATATTGTAGGACTTGAACTAGTAGAAAGACAACAAACAGTACTGAAGGTGAGGAGTCCTGGCTCTACTGCTATATAGACCTCAGGCAAGTAAGGGCCTCCCTTGGCTTCAAGTTTATAATCTGTACAATTAATAGGGATAGACTAAATGATTGCTAAGGTGCTTCATGGTCTTAGTGTTTTAAAATTCAAAGAATTCTCGCTTGGACCTGGGAGGCAGAGGTTGCAGTGAGCCGAGATTGTGCCACAGCACTCCAGGCTAGGTGACAGAGTGAGACCCTATCCGCCAACCCCCCACCCCGACAAAATAAAGTCCTAGGTACTAAAAATCTATAAACTGTATTCTTTAAAATGGTTAAAATGGTGAACTTTACGTGATTTTACCTAAATAAAAATAAATAAATCAGCTAACCTCAAAACAACAACAAAAATCAAAGAATTCTGTGCTGGAAAGTTTGAAATGTTGCTAACCACCTGGTGTCAGTAATCTATTGAAGTTTTCTACAAACTGCCATTAACAGGCCTTAGAAGACCTACAAAATCAAAACCATGGATATATTGGGAATTATCTCACTTTCCCTTGAGTTCACATGTCCTGCATTGTCTTTCCATCTGCACCTTCAGACATCCCAGCAGGGTGACTTGTGATTTGGGCAGAACATGAGCAAATGGTTCTCTGTGGGAAGCATGCTAAGACAAGTTCTGCCTCTGATCAATGAGTGGCTTCTTCAACAGGCTGACCAGAGAGTGCCCAGAGTCAAATTCAGAAACAGTGACAAGCACAGCTTGCTCCTTAGCAAAAAAAGTGCACCTTTTTTCACACTAGGCAAGCACCTGCACATTTTTAGTCTGAGTTGATAACTGTGAACTGTAGGTGATATGGCCAACGCTGAATTCTTTCTGTGTAAATCTGAACCACTTTAGAGCAATGCAAAATAATTTATCCTTTCCTATCCTCTCCATTCTAGGAAATGCTGACTTCTCTGACAAGCAAAAATCCCCAGTGACTCCAGGTAAAATAACAGCACACAAAGATTTGTACCTCCAAGTCGTTGGCTGTGATTGGTGTAAATTAAGAATGACAGGAGAGTAATAGTCCTTTTGAAATAAGGTGGTAGCCAGAAAAGCCACCCTTTAAGTTCCAGTGAAACTCCAGAGGATTGAATAGCAAAGTGTTGGCATACTTGCAAAATAATATTTTGTTGCCATACATGGAGGGGCACTGCTTGGGGAGACAGGAAGAGGAATGACTGCCAACGTGCTGGCCCCTTTCATGATACAGCAAATGCTTTCTTTTTTTTTTCTTTTTTTTTTTCTTTTTTTTTTTGAGACAGGGTTTCTCTGTCATCCAGGCTAGAGTGCAGTATGACCTGACGTCGGCTCACTGCAACCTCCACCTCCTGGGTTCAAGCGATTCTCCTGTCTCAGCCTCCCAAGTAGCTGGGACTACAGGCATGCACCACCATGCTTGGCTAATCTTTTGTATTTTTAGTAGAGACAGGGTTTCACCATGTTGGCCAGGCCCGATCTGGCCAACTCCTGATCTAAGGCAATCTGCCTGCCTCGGCCTCCCAAAGTGCTAAGGTTACAGGCATGAGCTACAGTGCCCGGATGCAAATGCTTCCAAATAGGAGGGTGTATAGGGAGAGCTTGAGTCCAAGGAGGAACTCTAAGATAGAGATGAGAATGGCCCAAAGGTAAGGAAAACCTCAGGTTGGTATGCAGGTAGCAGGGATTTTTTTTTTTTTTTTTTTTTTTTTTTTTTTTTTTTTTTTGATACGGAGTCTCGCTCTGTCACCCGGGGCTGGCAGCTTGCAGTACCAGATTCAGCTCCACTGTAAGCTCCGCCTCCCGGGTTACGCATTCTCCTGCCTCAGCCTCAGAGTAGCTGGGGACTACAGGGCACCCCACCACCTCGCCCGGCTAATTTTTCTGTATTATATTATTTTTTTAGTGAGACGGGGTATTCCCATGTTAGCCAGGATGGTCTCGATCTCCTTGGACCTCGTGATCCACCCGTCTCGGCTCCCAAAGTGCTGGGATTACAGGGCTTGAAGCCCGCGCCGGCCTTTTTTTTTTTTTTTTTTTTTTAATGTTAAAACTACCAAATTGCTTACAACATCTACACATGTTGCTTATTTGGTTTGGCTTTGTACAAAGTACCAAATAATGGCACACAGTGTGTATTAGTCTAAATAGTCTAAATAGGAAAAAGATGCTTTTAAAGATTGTTATTCATGCCATGCATGGTAGCTCATGCCTGTAATTCCAGCACTTTGAGGGGCTAAGGTCTGAGGATCATATGAAGCCAGTAGTTCCAGGTGAGCCTGGACAACAAAGCAAGACCTAGTTTCTATAAAAAAGCAAACCAAAAACTAGACAGAGAAGATGGCATGTGCCTGTAGTCCAGCAACTTGGGAAGCTAACGCAGTAGGATCAACTGAGCCCAGAAGTTCGATGCTGCAGTGAGCTATGATCGCACCACTGCACTCCAGCCTGGGTGACATAATGAGACCCCTGTGTATTTTTTGTATTTTTAGTAGAGACAGGGTTTTACCATGTTGGCCAGGCTGGTCTCAAACTCCTGACCTCAAATAATCCACCTGCCTCAGCCTCCCAGAGTGCTGGGATTACAGGCGTGAGTCACCATACCCAGCCTGGACTTTCTTTAGCTAGGAAAAAATGACAGTATCACTATCACTTAGCATTCCTTCCTCCTAATGCATTTATTCAAAATATCTTACTACCATTAAAAATACTATATGTAAGCTTAGAGTATGTTAACATCTACCTAAGACACACAAATGAATCACATATATATGTACATATATTTGCTATTAATAGAAAGAGTTCCATAGATAATTTAATGTTTCTAAAAATGCATGTAATATGCTATGAAGTACTAATGTCATTTCAGTCTTTTGTACTTAAAATGTACTAATCGGAATATTGACTCTTAAAAACATCATGGGTAGATGGTAACAAGAAATCTTTGTGCCTTCCTGTCAATTGTGCTGTAAACCTAGAACTGCTCTAAAAAAATGAAGTCTTTAAAAAAAAAAGAAGAAGAAAGAAAAACATCATGGCACCTAATGAGTTAGTTTGATGAGTTAAGAAATGTATAATCACTCTAAAAAAATCTTTTCCCAGTGATTGGCCAGAATATGTTAACAATTATTTGAGTCTTAAAAACCATATATTTAAAATAAGGTGATGGTAGGATAAAGATGGTGAGTCAAAAAATATGTAATTTTTTGCTTTCTATTTTAATCTTTAGAATGTTTTGATAATAGTTGAGAAAAGGTATTTAACTTTCATTAAACATACAATTGTCTTATGAAGATCTATGTTAATCAGGTCTATATTAAGATGGACTAATAAAAGTCTACTTTACTATAAACACACTGTTCCCTCAACAATCAGGCAGTTTAAAAAATAAAATTTCAAAATCTCTTAGTTGAACTGAGGTTTGAACTCATTTCCAATTATTTCTCACTTAGATGATAGCTGTTTTGCAAATTAATCTTTCATGAAGCTCTCTAAGGGTCGATGTGCTTTTATTGGCCACCAAACATGTTCAAATGGGAGACAACTGGAAGACCCATGATTAATGTGACTTGGTGTTTTTCCTAACATTTACTGCACCCATCAATAATGGTTAATGCAACAGCTTCCAGTAAGCAGCAGCCTTAAAAGCTCAAAATCTCCAGTCATAAAAAACAAAACATATTTGTTCTTCTTCCACACATAAGAAATGTCTTTCTCATACAAACAAGAAAATTATACATGAAATACTAATATAAAAAACTACCACTATTCTTCTGTAAGGGTAGGACAAAGCTATACTAGAAAGTCTGGGTAAAATAGGATAGGAGATTGAGAGAAAGCAATCCTGGGCCCTAGTCTTCATTCTGACACTGGCTGTGGTTCCTCTGTTCACTCTCTAACTTGAAACAAGGTTTCCTCAGTTAAAAAGCCAGACTGGTCCACAGGCCTCTCACTACAGCACAGGGCTAAGAGTTGGGATTCTGGTAGCAGCCTCCATGGATTCAAGTCCCAGCTCTACTGCTTAGGTACTTCATGACCCTGGGCACATTTCTCAGCATTCAGTGCTCTGGTCTCCTTATCAAGAAAATGAGGATAACAGCAGTACTGTACCCACTTCACAGTGGTTGGGAGAAATAAATGAAAATCTATGGCCTGCCCAAAGTAAAAGATAAATAAATGTTAGTTTATTAATACTAATATATTAAGTATATGAATAGTGTTATTATAACCATTATTTTATTCTGAAAAAGAATGTTGGTGGTTTACAGTACAAGAAATTTAAAAGGAAAGAAATCAAGAAGAAAGGACAATAAAGGTATTAAGAACAAGCTACAATTATAAAAGTACTGAATTAATTAATTAAAACAACTTGTTGAAGTCGCTTTTAAGTCAATCAAAAGAACAAGGGGAATTAAAAATCATTTCAATTTGTATTGACCGAATATTTCAAACAATCAGAAATCAGAAATCCCAAGTCTTTCTGTTACATTTGCTAAACATTAAAAGTTGAATGTGTAATACCAAATAGGCAACTAAAAATACATATATAATAAATTAAACAAGTGGAGAGAAATAAAGGTGAGAAAGAGGAAGAGAGAAAAATTATTTTGGGGGTTGGGGCAACAGTCTAAACACCAAAAGATCCCACCTTGAGCTATTCGGGAAGATGTTACTGAGGCAACAGACTTCTGCCAGTTGCCTTATGGCTGACTTCCTCTTGAGGATTATCACATGTGATTATTTCCAAGCTGCCACTTTCATCTCCTGGAGCAGAGGCCCAGTCTATGACTAACGCTGATACTCAAAGCTTGGTTTTCTTTCCTGAAGAAACCGAAAGGGCAGCATTGCCCACATGGGCACCCACCCCTAGAAAGCACATCTGGGTTCCTGCCTATCTATCCCCAGGGGACTCTGTGCACATCTGTCTGTGGGGGGCCAAAGACTGACTTTTGTTGGCTGAGCCCTATTACCTCATCTGTCCTAAAATTCCTTCCAAATAGACCCCATATTGAAAGCTAATTTGCTTCATAGTTAGAACTTACTACAAATGTCTGTGTGTGCTGTAGTTTTCCTGGAGAAAGAGCTGCCAGTCTCTGTGTATTGTTCCTTTTTTTCTCTCTCTCTTTCTCTCTCTCTCTTGTTTTTTTTTTTTTTTTTTTTTTTTTTTTTTTTTTTTT